>NC_134457.1:193195431-193505431 GCF_047948215.1 Lycorma delicatula
GACGTATTTGGCGTGTGTCGATATTTATCGGAGAATATCGACATTTGCCAGATATCAGTCCGTCATGGTTATATATATATATATATATATATATATATATATATGCCTTTATATACCAGTTTTTATTACCTCAGCCTTTATTTATTAAAAGAATATTTGTATATGAAATGCAATAACATAATTGTAATGAAAAACTGAATTTTTATAACACAATGAAGAATTAATTAAAAAATGCCTACTTTGTTCAAAGATTTTAAATATTCCCACATTCTCTTTTAAATATGATAACATATCTGAATGTAAGAAGTTCTCTGTAGTATTTTGGCTTCAGGAATGCATTCAGCCATTAAAATTTGCAAATAATCTCTCACGCCTAATCCCAGAAAAATTAACGTTTAAAGGCAAAAAAAAATTAAATGCACTAGGTAAATTTATACTGGCAAAAAAGTTTTAGTATCATTCGGAACAAGAAAAAAAACTGATTTTTTTTTTAAATATTTAATTTAAATAAATTTGAATTTTATAAAACCCCTTTCTAATTTCTTGTGTTTATAAAAGCTTTCTGCATGATGTGATAAAGTGCGTTCGAGTCTTTTCTACAGCGACAGTGCTGTAGAAAAATAATTAGTGACAATATTGAATCCTCTCAATAAAAAAATGTAGAGAAAGAGAGAGAGAGAGAGAAATAAAAATTATATTTGATAATTTTTTTTGAAAAAGTATAAATAATATTATTAATATTGAACCAAGAATCCGGTAGAACAACAATAAACGTCCCACTTAGAAAATGGTTAGTGTTTTAAATATAACGATGACACGTAACTGGGATATAATAAGCGTAGTAAAAATCTGATGTGGATACCACATGATTTCCTTTGTACACCTATTAAATTATTTCTTTTTTTTCATATTTTTTTTGATTTTTGTTATTATTGAATTATTATTTATTGTAAAAAAACTCTTTACAATTACAGTTTAATAATTATTAATAAATCAATATATTTAAATAAAAAAGAAAAGGAAATAAAGTCGAATTCTTGCCGATGTGCCTTCCCTTTATAAGATCCAAAAAATGCATTATTAAAATTTTATTGGACTATAACCCTAGAAACAATAAAAATAAGTACCACTTATCATATATTGTTGAAAAACTCTCAATAAGGTCTTATTACTGCAGTTAAGAAAAAGTCAAAAACCAATATTTTGAATTTTTTTTTTTTTGGACATTTTTGGCCCATTTCAATCAAAACAGAAGGTGCACAACTAGATTTTCCAACAATCCTGAATCAAAAATTTCAACATCCTACGGTTAATCGTTTTTGAGTTTTGCGAAATATATACGTACGTACAGACGTCAGGCGAAACTAGACAAAATGGATTCAGGAATGATCAAAATGGATATTTTTGTTGAAATCTGAAAACCGAAATTTTTCGCGATTACAATACTTTCTTGTACTCGTACAAGAAATTACTCCATAATAAAAATAATTTTTTTTTTACTTCCTTGTACGAAATAAAGGAAGGATTGCACTTCATAAATTGACTTCAAATGCATATATATTTTTTTAAACTTTTTTGTTTTAATTAAATAAATTGATTTTATGAAATTATTAGACACTGATTGTAAAAAACGTTTTATCTTAAGTAATAATCCAATAATAGCATTAAAAAATAAAATCCCTTTCGGCATGCGGGAAGGCGGAAGTAGATTTCAGCGGTGCTAAGTAGGGGATAAAAAAATTTCCATCTTAAAGTTAAGAAAAATTTCAAATTTACTCAATACGACAATGGTTGCATGTGAAAAAAGTTTCACATGTTTAGCATACGACAAGCTCCATCTTCTTACAATTCCAGCAATATTTTGGTCATCCCGTGCCGTAAGGCTTGGTCATATCAAAAATTGTTTCTGACAAAAGTTTTAGGTAATGTTTAAAGGACTAACGACCACTTTAAACCGTTTCGATACTGTGCCTATTAAGGGAAGTATGATTTTTTTTGTCTTCGAAACCTCATTTGTTCACCCCCTGGGCCAATGGTTGATGATATCAAAAATGTTTACTTAGATAAATTATAGGCCCTTATCCAAAGAATAGTAGGAACATTAAACGATTTCGATATTTTACTAATAAGAACGTTATAGCGATATTTTGTTTTTTTCGGAAAACCTCCCCATTTTCAACCTCATGGTCGATTTTGCTCATTAACGAACTCGACCGAGATATTTTGTAGTTTTATTTTATGTATCAATTTGAAAGTGATTGGCGCAAAATTACGGCAGTTATAGTGTCCACAAGAAAATTTTAGTTTATGTAAACTTTTGATCTGACGGTGTTTTTGGTGTCTGGAGATTGTGAAACGCAAAGATATGTTGGAATTTTCCGGAAGTTGAATCATGGTATTCATTAAAATAGGTAACTTTCTTATGAAATGTACTTAATATCAAAAAAATCAGAAGTTGTTAGTGAAATAGAATTTTATGTACTTTTCATTTTAATTCAAAAATTTTTACAGAGGATATATATACATATATATATAGATGAAGTTGGATTCGAACCGATGTGTGCATGATTACGGATCCGACAGGTTCTCACTACGCCGCTCAACTATTTGAGCGACGTGAAACAAATTAATATATAAACGAATTTAAAATTCTGATACGGACACCACAAAAAAATGTGATGTCCACCACAATGCAATTGTGTAATTGTCCACTTTATTAAAAATTGGAGGATCGTATCTCACTTTCAAATGAAAGTAGTTTAGATGAATGCAGCAAAAAATTTGTATATGTAATTTAATAGGCGTACAAGGAAGACATGTGGTGTCCACATCACATTTTTTAAAAATCAGTTATGTACGGTAAAAAAGTAACTCTTTTTGAAAGAGAAATAAATAAATATTTTTTGAGATATTACTACTTTTCTCTGAATACAAAATTATATATCAAACGTGTTCTGTTCGAAAAATAAAATGATCATGTCAGGAATTGAATAATTAAGGTATTATAGATTTATGTTACGAATTTTTTTATTAGTAATTAATTATACAATTTATGATTGAATAACAATAATCATTTTCGATATGTACATTTAGTTTACCGAAGAACATTCTCTAGAATATTAAAAGCTTTTTGGTTCACGGTTAAAGCTTCGTTTAACAGAATTGCTGTATAATGTTTATAAATAGAACTCTGTGATCTCTAAAGACAAACATATAAGTTTCTTAAACGTTCTATAAAGATTTAATTACGTGTAAATTTTAGTATCACATTCGTTTTCGTGTTTACATAATAATCTACAAATTCTTTTAAATATATAGGTTATCGTAAAATCTACTTTAAAAAAATCTTTGCAATATAGTTGTTTACGATTCATATGAGAAAAGAGAATCTAAATTATATTCATTTATGATTTATTTTTGATATACAAATTATCATTAATTAAAATAAATTACACAGTAATAATAATTTATTTTAAAGGCGCATTAATAAAATATGAGGTACGGCAACTCTCAAACCCCCGAGCGAAGAAAACCGAGTCCCGGCGGGGGTGCCTTACTCGAGGTGTCTCCGAAAGAGGCGGTGGCATAAAGACCGAGTCCTGGCTGCCGGAATGGGGACTCAGGGACGGTATAGCCGGGCCTGGTGGATCCTACTCTGGGGGTGCAAAGTAGGATCCGTGACGGGGAGGCTCGGTAGAATATAGGAAACTCCACTGGATTGCGTTTTACTTAATTGCAGGATCCATCCTAGGGAGAAGGTGAAAAAAGATTGTTACTTGTAAAAAGTTTGATTAATTAACAGTTAAAAAGATTTCATATGGATATAGATTACGTTTATTTTCTTATTTTTTGATCCCGAGATTGAAGTCAAACGAAAGGTTTTTATCGCCACATTATGATTAAACTTTGATTTAAACAAATTATCCGACCACTTAGTGTGGTAGTATTTTCTGAATTTCTTTATATAGGATTCGCTTCACGTAAGGATGTGAGATTTTAATACATACCGTTTCATTCATCTTAACTTTCTCGTTAAAATATTCTTGTTCAGTTTTAGGTATAATAATATAAACAAATACAGTAGTTACAGACTATTAAAGCTAAAATTCTACGATAAAAAATTTATATGCTTTTACAATTAATAATAATAATTTAATAGGAATATTTTGATAGAAAAGATCCTGCGTGGTGTGATAATTTCAGGAACTTTTTTTATGGACTCTATTTTCATAGCTTTAGAGCTGTTACAAGAAATAAATCATTTAAAAAATGGGGTATGCATTTTTTTTGTTTTTTTGCATTTTTTGACGTTTCATGACCCAGGTACACCAAAAAACAAAAAAAAACCTAGAGGTAATGTTAGTACGTACGTACATATGTACATGTGTTGGCGTGTTTGAAGCTTAATAACTTTTGACTGGATAAACTGATTTTGAAAAAAATGACACAGAAATATATATGGCAATTTTTTAGTAAAAGTTTGGGATCAATATCTCCAGGAGGGGGTGTAGATAGTTTCTTTGGGATTAACTTTATCAAAATACCTCACTATATTAAGTTCAGTACATTCATGCTAGCTTTTTATTTAATTATTATTTAGCCAAAATTTTGTTTGTCTTCCTAAGCGTAGTAGAAGTGCTAGTGGCCCAAAAAAAAATATTTTGGGAATAATATTGTTGGTGGGGGAGCTGATCAAAGTAACAGATCGATTTTTTAAATTTTTTTCATGTATCATTATTTTCGATTATATAAGAATAGATAACCTATGCCAGCAAAATATAACGCAACATTGTTGTCAGCATTTTTTTATACAATAATTAAAAACGATATTTACTAATTTCGACGTTACTAATTTGATGATACATATTTTAAGAGCCTTTTACAACTTCGTATACTTTGTACACACAAGTTTAATTATTTTCGATGAGGTTTATGTCCATGTAAAAGGTTTATTCAAGAAAAAATGTTATGTCTGTTTATACATCTTTGTGATAATACACCGTCAATATATCATATACATACTACTCTCAGACCATTTTGCGTGTCCACATACGGAAAAAAAGAATATAAAATGTTATTTCATCTATTTTAATTGTTATCTATATATATAAAAATCAATGTTTGTTTGTCTGTCTGTTCCAACTTAACTCGAGATCTACCGGAGAGATTTGTCTAAAATTTTGCACACCTACACTTTGAAGCCCTGCGGTGAACATCGGCTAATTTTTTTGGACTCGGACGTAACGAAATTTTACAACGAAATTTAAAACACTTTATTTCTTCCTTAAAGCTTATTTAATTTTCAAAATGACTTTGATTTTCAAGAAAAAATTTAATTTTTAGCTAACATTTTTTCAGACGGTTGCAGTTTCCCGTACGGATTCCTTTTGTTATGACAATTAACATTTCTCAAGAGCAATCGTTTCAAGTGTGTGGTGTCCATTTGCAAAATCCATGCTTTTCACACGGGCAACTGTATGTGGCTTGCTCGCGAGTTGGTAACCCCACGGATCTTTTGGTGTACGCGCTCGAAGGAAAAACGAAAAATGTTGCGTATTTGAAAGCACTACAATAGATAAGGAATATTTAATTGCTTTGTTATTAATGATTTTCTTAATTATAATCCTTAATTATTATTATGGAATCCAAGTTATTCTTGATTATGTTTTTTGTAATTTTTATAAATCTCCATGAAAAGTATCCGTGTAGCATTGAAAAATTTAGAATTCGTAGTCTCTAATCCATCAATTTTTCAAATTAAGTTATTTAAATTAAATGTAAAACTATAAAAGCGTGTTTAAATTGAGTCCAAAAGTTTTCAGTAACAAAATTTAGGTTGAAAATTTATTACAAAAGATAGCTGAGTAAAAATGAACGCTAAATAAGAAAAGTATTGTATTTATTTAAAAGTGAATCATGTAAAAAAGTTGAAGTTATTTTTCCAGACTGTCTGCAAACATTAGAAGGTGGGAGCTTTGAGGGGGTTTCCCCCTTAGTTAAAAAAAAATTAAAAATCACGTTGTTTTTTCAAAATTATCTACCGGAAATGTTTTCACAGTTGTCATATGGGAGTTGTTTTTTGAGGGGGGTTTGAGGGCGCAGCCCCCATGTCGATAAATTTAAAAAAATGGATTTTCTGTTATCAGATAACGTATCTAAATTGCATGAAATTTTTTCTAAAAACATTAAGCTCTTAACTTGGAGTAAAGTTGATAAAGTCAAAAATTTTCCAGTTGAAAAAAGAACTTTGAAAATCTGGAAAACCAAAGCGCCGAGCAAAACGAGGCCTGGCTGGGAGCGGCTAGTAGATTATAAAAGTGATTTCTTTAAGAACTTTTTTCTCGAAAAGTTTCTTAAATCCATTGAAAGCTAAGCAAAAATTATTGTTTTAAATTGTTTCTTGTAATGTTTCATCAATTTTTAATTTACAAACAGCAACTGAAAACTTTCTCGCTACAATTCTGGGATTCAAAACTCATTTTTTTATTATTACTATCATATCTTCTTTATAAAGTGAATTAAATAGAAGCATATTAATCATTTTTAATTTTTTTTTTTTGTATAATGTTTTGTGGAATCTAATCTAATTCCTTCGTTTTAGTTTATTATACATGGAAACATGAATTACATCATATTACATCGTAGAAATAACAAGCTAATCTAGAACATTGTACTTTATTAGAATTTATAACGAAATTCTAATGAAAACGAATTCTATTGTGCAAATATCGAATGTTTGATAATTACCTACGTCTAAGTAATAATAAATCAGGCAGATAATTAAAATAAGAATACAAACGAGTACGTTTAAATCAGTAAATGCACAGAATTTCTCGTATCATGTATTTTACGAAATAAATTTTAATTTAATTCAGAATAAAGTAGATACGTGATACCGGCCTAGAAACGGCAGACATGACAAGCAGACTTTATGAATATTAGAAGTTACACATACATACACCAGCTACCAAAACTAAAATGGAATTTACTAAAGTTAACTGTGTTCTCGACTTATCCTTTAACGTTTATTTTTACTAATATTTTATTTAAATTCTTTTCTCTTGTCTACATTTCGGCTTTTTTTTCATTTTCAGCTGTTAATTTATCTTTTCAATGAAATTATACTTCCGTACTGCAAGAGTATTTGATACTTATTTAACTTTTTTTTACCTTTAATTTATTATGTAAATCAAACGAATAAAAAATACATTTCATGTATTCTTTTTTCTTGAACAGTATTGTTTATTTTTTGTATCAGTTTCAAATTATCAATTTAAACAGCAAATAATTGCAGTTATTTAATCGAATCAAAAACGAAATTTAGATTCAATTAATTTTTTAGCGGATTTGCAAAGCGTATGAAAATCCCTACTGCGACCGTAGTATATCTTAACTGATTTTGATAAAACTTGGAGTGATGTACCTCTTGGAAACACAGCCCGATTGATTTTGAAGTGAATCGATTCACAAGAACCGGAGTTAATCAAAAAACATGTTCAGCTTTGTTTCGTTCTACTGGGCGCAATTTTTAGCCGTTAAAAATTGGTAGGATGATTAAAACCTAGTAGAAATGGAGCACTATTAATTTCCAAGCAAATCTGTTCACAGAAACCGGAGTTAAATGCAAAAAACTGGGTTTCTGGTTACGTTAAGCAAATCCGCAATTTTTACGGATTTACTGCTATAAACATTTATAATTTTATGCTATATAATTTATATATTATATAAATGTATGTATTTATATTTAATTTTATTATGTTATAAATATTTATTAGGTAGATTTCATCAGAAAGCTACCTATTGCAATGGGCACCATGATTTGACTTCTGGAAAATTTCAACATATTTTGGCTCCCCGTTAGTTCAAAAGTTTATGAATATATATTTCACTTTCTTGTGGACACGATAACTGCCGTAATTTTCCGCCAACCACTTTCAAATTGATACATAAAATATAACGACCCAAAATCTCGGTCGACTTCCTTAATGGACAAAATCAGATCATAAAAGGTGGAAATGGGAAGGTTTTTTCGAAAAAAATATCACTAACTTTCTTATTAGGTAAAATATCGAATTCGTTTAAAGTTCCTACTATTCTTTGAATAAGGGCCTAAAACTTATATAAGTAATGTTTTTTTGATATCACCAACCATTGGCCCAGGGGGTGGAAAAAATGGAGTTTCGAAGACAAAAAAATCATACCTCCCTTAATAGGCACAATATCGAATCGATTTAAAGTGGTCGTTAGTCCTTTAAACATATGACCAGCCCTTACGGCAAGGGATGACCAAATTTTTGGTGGAATTTGGGGCTTGTCGTATGGTAAACATGTGAAAATTTTTTCACATGCAACCATTGTCGTATTGAGTAAATTTGAAGTTTTTCTTATGTTTAAGGTGGAAATCTTTTTTATCCCCTACTTAGTACCTCCGCCTTCCGGCGTGACGAAAGGGATTTTTTTTATTATATAAAATATAATAAACGTAATTAAATTAAGTTAAAGTGCATATTAATTGAATTTTTATTTTAAATTTACGCATGGTCAGTAACATGGGAAAACAATAAACTGACATTAATGACATTATTTGACTTCTTTTTATTGTTTTACCGTGTTATTCACCAAGCGTAGATCTAGAATAAAATTTCAATTTAGGTACGTTTTAATTTAATAAGTGTAATTATGTAAGAAACAATTATACAATTAAAACAAAGTTAAAGTATATTTAGTTGTTTATTTTAAAGATTATTAACTTTGTTTTTTTTAATTTAGGTTATTATTGTTTCGTTTGTAAAATATCTGTTCAAAATTTTGTATACTGCAATGACAAAACACAAAATGTGAAATAATTATTTCACAGTATTTGATAAGTAGTAGTCGAATTACAATATTCGATACTTACCCTATATTATTTCATAATGTTTATTTTTTAAATAAAAAGATGGTAATAGCAACTCAAATTATCTTCCGTGAAAGCTTATAAGTGTTGACATTAGAGCTGTATTGATTTAGACGTTATCAAGTCATCTTTATCAGATACCAGAGTCATACGTTGAATCTTTCAAATTTGATCATTCGCATGAATGGATGATTACGACAGAAAAACTCATTTGTGAGTTAAATTGTGCAAAGCATATTGAAAGAAAATTGTTTGAATGTATATAATTTTCATTTTTAAAAACTTAAGTATTTTTTTAAACAAAAATTGTTGTTTTCCTGATGTAATAAATAAACTACATTCTATTGTTTCAGGTATTTGAGAAAAAATTGTGTCCTGCTGATAAAGAAAATTCTTTAACAAATAATTTAAAAGTACAACAGCGTAAATCCCTCCCATTAGTTTGCAATAACAACATGGCTGAAGATAAGTAAGTAATTTTATTTTTTATCTTTTTTCATAATCTTAATGAATTTTCACTGTGTATTCAAGGGAAACCTTCCCGTCCTATAAGAATTATTTTAATACTAATTTTAAGAAACATAATAATACGTATTATGATTTTATTTAAAATACCATCTATAAATGTATCTATTTCACTAACTTAATTAATTACGAGTAGTAGCTAAATCTTTATCCATTTTACGATTTAGATATGAGATGTTCTCATTTATATAAAAACTTTAAATACTTAATTTTCATGAAAAATCTATTTTATCGATACTCGAAAGTTACAAAGAATGGTAAGATTTCCCCTGACACATTTCTATGTAAGGACGTTTATCCAAATTCTGTTTAGAAACAATTTATAAATCTAAGTACACTGCTGTGTTGAATAGAAGTAGCTTACATTATGCATTTTTTCTCGATTCAATGAAGTAAATTAACATCATATTTTACATCAGCTATCGTAGTTTTTCATACGACTGCGACATGTAAAATACTCGAGGTATAAGGAGTACTAATCAGTATCTCTTTCACTGAAAGTAATAATGTTCACTATACAGCCAGTCTCTCTAGCGAAAATAGTGTCATTATTATACATGAATATCAATTGCATTTTGATCGAATTAATATGCTGAATTCCAGTTGTATATTCAGCTCGATGAAGAAGACCATGAAAACAATTTCATTCCTCAATTTCCTTATGTTTACGACGCTTACCTTTTTATAATCGCTGCGTAATTTTTGGGAGTCACTTATGCTGCCTCATATTAGGTCACTTACAATTAACTATAGACCATTTAACATTCAATGTTAACAGTGTTTTATATAAATACATATGCTAGCACACCCCCGTCACCTGCGGGGCAGTCCAGTCGAATGAGCATATGATGTTCGACTGCCCCGCTCTTGGGGGGGGGGGCAGAGACCGAGCCACCCTGGAACTTAGATGGCAGGGGGAAACTTGGCCGCTCACAAACGGCGAGTCAGTTTGGTGAGAGCCGCATTGTCGGACCGTGTGGGATTTCCTCGATGAGGTTGCGATGTTCAACCGTCATCGCTAGATTTAAGGGTAAATTTATATTTTGGTTATATTGATTCCTATGGCGCCGCTGTGGGAAGTCTTTCTTGAGATAATGGCTGGCCACCAGCCAGATATAAGCTCCAAGCGCTTTAAATGGTGGACAGGTACTAGCTGGCATTCAGCGACCGAGGCGTGACAGCCAAAATTACTGTCTTTTTATTTTGTTAACTGTTCTTTTGTTTTATTAGTAACAAGGGGTTGCGCCTCCCCGATTTAGTTTTAATATTGACAAGTGAACAGCTGGGACAAATTGTCGCGGTCAATTTTTTTTTTTTTATTTTATGTTTTTTAGTCAAGTAAACGGAGGCAAGTGCAGCCAGTCGCATCTCATAGACAACAGTAGCAGATGCTGTGTTGGTTGAGCCGCCGCGCCGTAAACCATTGCACCTCTTAAAAAATAAAAATTCAAAAACATTCGAAAATGGTTTTTAAATGCATATCTGAAGAATATTTGTAAGCCCAAAAAATAGAGCATCTCCATCGCGGCTTCGTCCGCGCTATATGGTTACTTGCGTTTCCCAACGCGGTCAGGGGACATTTAGCCGCTCATGGCTCGCTTCGCTCGCCCTTCCTGTGTAGCCGGAGGGCTCTGTTCCTTCTATCCCGCTGTGTTCATTAAACGCATGCCTGTTATAATTACATGGCAGATGGATTGGCCTTAGACGTTTTCCTCTAGGATTATATTAAATACAGAGTCTGTGCAACACCAGTACCTGATCTGGACACGAGACGGAGAATAACTGAAGCTGTTAAAGCCTGTTTAATTTATAAAAAATATCAGTGTACTATTATCTTTTTTAGTTAAGTAACCGGAGGCAGGTACAGTCAGTAGCGTTGCACATACAGTAACAATGAATGTGTTGGTTAAGGTACACTGTCGCACATCGTAAACAATCGTAATTCAAAAAAATCCGAAATTGGTTTTTTAATATTTATCTAAAGAGAATTTACAGGCCGCAATCTAGTGAATATCTCGTTTATTAGTATAGTCGGAAATGGGGAAAATTTTCAATCATTGTTCAAAACCTTTTTACTTTTCTTCGCCGCTTTCAAGGTCGAATTTCGAAAAATCTAGAAATTTGTTTTTAGATTTCTACATGAAAATGACACTAAAAATCAAGTTGATATACTCACTTTTTATCGAGAAATTAAAAAAAATTGCCGGATTTAAAAAAAGTTCAAAATCCATTTAACCCTTTAAACTCGGAATTTCAGATAATCTAGAAGTTAATTTTCAGATATTTACATGATTACACACACCGAAAATCAAGTTGATATCTTCATTTATTAAGGAGAAATTGTAAATTTCATTGTTACTCATTTTAACCCTTTAAACTCGGAATTTCAAAAATGCCTTTCTTAGTGTCCATTACACTGTACGAAGATACAAATTTTCATCAATTTATTTCAATTAATTTTTATAGCCATATCAATCAACTTCAACATGTGCTACTTTTGCCGCTTGTAGAATGTCTAACCGTTAATCAATTTCACGCCATGTGTTGGTCAACATTTCTTCAATAACACTAGCAACAGCTGGTTATTCTCCGTCTCAATGTGTCCAGATCAGGTACTAAACGGAGTTACTCTGGTGATCGTGATGGCCAGGGATTGGGACCGTCGCGCCCAATCCATCTGTCATGAAATGATTCATTCAAAAAATCTCGAAATAGTAAATCCCCAGTGTAGTAGTGCGCCATCCTGCTGGAAAACCACCTTAGGTTGCAAGTCATTTAGAACTGTTATTGATTGCTCAGTGAAAAAGAAGGGAACAATGATTATGCTGTGCATCAAACCGTACCATACATTCACTTGAGGCTGGCATACTAAATTTACCCTGGTAAAGTACGAATTTTCTGAGCCTCATTTTCTCACATTATGCCAATTTACTTTCCGTGTGGAAAGTAGCCTCGTCTGAAAAACACACATGCTGAAAGTACTCATTGTCGTTATCAATCCGTTGTAAAATCTCGTTCGCAAAGGCATCATCAAGAGGGCCGTCATCAGGCTGTAGACGTTCCAATATCTGAACTTTATACGCGTGCAACCTTAGTTTCTTTTGTTAAATTTTGTACACTGTTGACTGAGGAATCCCTAGTTCACGAATTACACGAAGGGCTAGATTTGGAAGGACTATATAAAAATGCTTGCTGCACAACCTCATCCTTCCCTTCACTAACAGACGGCCGCCCTTTTCGCGGAAGATTGACTACACTTCCACTCTCCTAAAACTTTGCATGCCACGCAACGATGCTCTTGCTATCAGGTGCTGGTAGTCCGTATTCCCTTCTAAAATTTCTCTGCACAGTAATCGGTGATTTTGACTCGTTATACCACAATACACATTGCGCTTTCTCCTTGATTGACGTCATTTTATAAAAATGGCGTTACTCTGCCTCTATTTGCAGCAAAATAAATATAAAAAAACTTGATAATTTTTTTTATTTTGCCACAAACCTCACAGCTGTAACTGTAATAGATAGTTTTGTTGCAATAAATTTTTGAAATCATGGAAAGACTTTATGAACACTCTATATACATTTTATTTTTATTTTTTTGTAAACTGTAAACTGCCAATGTATTTAGATAAATTACGTGACCCTTGTGATCATTGTGTAAGCAATGCTTGGCAACACTATGCGGCAGTGTTTGTTATTGAATAGGAACAAACTTGTTGATTGTTCTGTTATTTTAAATATGAGTAAATCCCAATGGCATTGCTTTATTAGCTTAAGGTGACATTATTAATGTACATACCAACTTTTCTGTTTATATTTATACACATTTAAGTGTTCACTTATTGGTAAATATTTTAGGAATAGGTTTTTAAGCATGGCATACTTGATATATATTATTTATAGATAAATAAAATGAAATTCAACATTACCAACAATTTATCCGTTCTCTTTTCTTGCTATGTGATAACTGCGACCTTCTTACATAACAGACATTACTAACTTTATACTATAACGATCAGTTATTGTGATTTTAACATTTTTTAACTTTACATTACATACTTTAATTTTAATGATCTCAAATTGAAGAATAACTTTTCCTGAGGATGGTCAAATGACCAAAAATGCTAGAAAAGAGAACGCAGACGAATTGTTGGTAAGATTAAATTTCATATATAAATTGTAAGAATAATTTGAAAAATGGATAGGGATATAGCATTAACAACAGGTATTCGGTTATTTAATATTATTAGTTCCTGTGCTATTTTGTAAAACCGAATAGAAAACTTCAGAAAAGTAGATGCTGTAGCTAAATTAAATATTTGAAAACAGATTTTGTTTAAGCAATTCCGTAATAGAGAATATAAAAAACGACACTTAAATTTTCGTCAGTGTGATAACTTATATATATTAGCGGGATGACAGAAGTGTTAATATTTAAAACTCAATTTTACTAGTAAACTTGAAATATTAACGAAAACGTTTTTCACCGGACAAGTGATCAGATGATTGTGGTTACTGACCCGTGTAATATTTTTTTAAGCTAATTAATTTTTAAAAAACAAATATCTCAAATTTTTTCTTACTTACGGTATATTTTTATAATTTATGTGTAATACAAAACTTATTTTTTATCCTGAGATGTATTTATAATTTAAAAGCTCTAGAAAATTTGAATTTAAAAAACCAACAAAAATGAAATTTCGAATAAATTGTAACCCGATATCAATACAGATTTAATTAAGTTAATTATTTTCCCAAAATTTTAACATCTTAATTTTTTTATGTATTATTTAAATTAATTTTAATAAAAAATTTACAATTTTAAAACAGAATTTTGTATTGAAAAAAATGGATTAATATAAGGTAATAAATATTTCATAAAGAACTATACGATTTGCAGTAGAATTTATTTTTAAATTCTAAGTATGTTTGTTAACAATGCAGCCCAGTTCCTCTGTATACAAAAATATCTCAAGAAACAAATGCTGTAAAGCAGCCAAGGATCGTCTCTCATGTCACATAAAAGAAAGAAATTTGCGGCTTACAATCTTTAAAAATATATATTAGATTTCTAGTAAAATACGAGTACAATTAAATTGTTGCCTGGATATATGAGTAGGCAAACTTATATATAAGCGATATATAGTGTTTTTTATGTAATGTTTTTTTTTTTTTATAATCTAACCTAAACTGGTTCATCCACCATCATTAATAAAATATTTATTAATTATGAGATTACGGCGAACTGTTTCATTGCCATTAAGCACTACGTAAACTAAGAATTTCTCTTTACTAACATTTTCCTTAAGTTATTAATGACTTTCTTGGCAGCTTAAAGAGTGAAACATTTTAATGAAAATTTAAGTTAGTTTAAATTATATTTATGGAAAGAATTGTTTTTTTTTTAATTTCTTAGATTATAAATATGCTTTTTATTCATTTTCTTGGAATGATTTTCCTACTTAATAACAATTTAATTTTTTGAACTAGAACTAATGCGGTACAACCAACGAAGATTTCAGAATCCACTAATCCTCATGTTTTGTTTCATTCCATACCTATTATCGACTCGGTATTAGATTACCCATACATTAATGCTGACGATGTATTATCCAAAGTCAGGTCGGGTCAGAACCTGGTCTTGGTCAGGACAGGACAGGTCATGTCCGGTTAGATTAGATTGTTTAAGTTTAAACAAATCTCTGATGTAGTTCACGTCTTGTAGAATTTACTGAATTTTTCCTTACCCGCCAGCATTAACTTAGCGCCGCGCTGGTCACCTTGAGTATGAATAGCTTGTATACGATTTATGTTTCGGCCTCTAGCCTGGGTTTTCTTCTTCAATATGCATTCCTTTTTGACGTCAGATCGACCACGTTCTTTACTCCGAACATATGGTCTAGGTTTTTTGTGCTGCAGCATCGAGCACATGTTGTAAGAATGCAAGTGTATTATTTGCGTTTGTTTATTCTTTACAGCTCTCGTACATCTCTGCCTCTAGCCTGCGTTTTTTCAATATGCTTTCCCTTTTGATGTTAGATCGTCCGCAGTCTTTACTCCGAACACATGGTCTAAGTTTTTATGTGTTGCAGCATTGAGCCGATGTTGTAAGAATGCAAGTGTAACATCTCCCAGGAATATAACATTAGAGTTTAACAGTAATATATTTTGATTTTTGAATAACCTGATATACAGAATCTGTCTTCATAAGTAACTCTAGTCGTATGTAGTCCATTGCTGTAACTATTGCAGTACGACAACTGTTACAGATTAAAACCGATTACCGGTTACATTTGTACCAATACCGATTAAAACCGATTTTTATTACCGTTACAATTATTACGGTAATAAAAAGTTTTTAATAGACCTCAACAGGCAGCATCAAGATCCTCATTAAAACCTCACTATCTAGGAATGAATGCGGGAGCCAGGGATTACCCCCTGCAGTTGTAGCGGCCGATAAAATCACCGCGGCAAGTGAATAAGTTACCGTTCAGAAGCATCACCGCACACAGTCTCTTCATCTAGGTCGGTTCTAACCCGACATATAGAGACCTGAGATACATAGTCACGATAGAGCATAACTCAATGGCGTTCTAATCAACTACTACTTACACATGTCCGCTATCTTGGAATTTCCTTTCCCCTGTGCGAATTTCCCTTTTGCCTCACAGTATTCAAAGGGTGGCAAGACTGAGAATTAGTCATCTTGTATTTCGTGCTTCAACCTTACTACAGATGAATGACGCTTTATCGATATTCTTTGTGGTTGAACTAACTACCGCCTACTGCAGATGAATGCACAGTTAATTCGAGTTAACATGGTAAATAAATTTTGGATGGTCATTGTTTTTATAACGTAGGTACCCAATAAGGGGATTTTGAAAATCGATACAAAATTTGGTATGAAAATTCTAAATCTTAAATATATTTAACAAATAATGACCGCATTCTAGGAGACGATTTCGGTCTAATTTCTCCGCAGTTTTATCGATCATTTTTTTTTACAAATGTTACTTTGTCGCTTCACTAAGGTTTAGACCAATTTAAGCGTAAATAGTTAAATTTCCAATATATGCCCGCTAAAACATCAACCTTTAATGTTTCTTTTGAAAATACATTCCATGTACAAAACCAAAACATATATGTATTTTAAAATAATAAAGCAATAAATAATACATTTTTATGTTCTAATTGAACCTTTTAATGTAAAATTTCTATCACTAATTCTAACAAAACAGTGGCATAACAAAACCAGTCATCTAGTTTTTTTTACCTAGTCATCGTTATTTTTTTGTTAATAAAAGATTTTAAAATACTGAAACTTTTGATTTATCTTTTATAGAAGAAATTCTATTGGGCTATGTTAGTTTTGTATTTATCGGATGTAATCATAGAATTATGATAATGGTACTTTTGATTTTTGGTTGATTTCAGATGTGATGCCAGAAGTAAAATATCTGCTTTCTTTTCTCTTCTCTCTATTAGGTTTATAGATAGAAGTAGGTTCTTCCATGTATAGATTGTAGTTACTATTTAAACTATATTTTAAATAATTAAATTATAGAACAAAATTTAAAAAAACCTTTTATACTTTTTAGGTGATAAACATGTTTTACTCGTTCCTTATAATTCGATTATTGCTAGAAAAATTAGTTTATCATTTTTAGAAAAAAAGTTATAACAGGTTGTAACGTAGCGGTGAAAGTTATGAATTTTAAAGGAAAGTAAGATATTAGAAAAAAATTGTTTTATCGTATTTTTTTGGAAAACAGTGTTAAATATATTAGAAAATGTTAATAAAATGTTTAATAGAGAAAATAGTATATTATTTAGAAAAAAAATTATCAAAATTTTGAACAAACTATGAAATATCCCAAATTTCTATAGAATGGTTACAGCGTAATGAATTTTAAATTTATTTCGAGATGAGAAACCAATAAAAAAAATCCATTTTGACGATACTAAATTATTCTTATCTACATCTACAGCTAGGAGTTTAACTGTATTACTAGCGTACCGTCTGTTTATCCGTTAACTGGTTTTATAAAAACAAACGTAACTTATTTAATAAATAATTCTAAAAAAATTAAGATTTTTTTTAATTACACTCAAAGATAGGATTTCATGCCGTTTTACCGGTCGTGTGAACGGTAAGTGTGAAGTTAAATATCGGTCATTGACCTCCCAGTGGTCAAGCCACGCTCTTTAGAAGATGCTGTTATCTATTCACCAGTCATTGTAAATCATTGCATCGAGTGCAATCAGAGCCGTCTAAAAATAAATCGAAGTTCTGTTTTTTTAATAACTTCTAATATTTTTGACAGCCATCCCTCAGTTCTACAGTAATTATAATATTTAAACATGATATATAAATTGCAAATATTCAGTTATTTGAGAAAATTTCATCAAAAAGATCGCAGTATATTCTAAATTTTTATCATTATCAGGAGGGGCGGTGGAAATGTAATGCACACTGGGAACGTAACGGGAGAACAAAATTAGCACGCAGTCCTCTACTAACAGCATGTCAAAACTCGTTGAATCATTTTCTGTCAGTCGCTATTGTTATGGAGTCGAGTACACATGCTATGACAACTCGTCTAAAACACTATGCAGAATTTTTAATACCGGAAAATGTGAACGGTAGTAATACTCATCGTCGTCTGTTTACAGTAGAATTTCGTACATCAGAAGCTGTTAAAGAAATAATAAGCATAAACCTCGCAATAGTCGACCGGTTTCTGGGACTGATGAGAAGCACAAAAAGGTGTTGGATTAATCGATTCAAAATTACCGTTGCATTATACAACGCATTGCCTTGCAAGTAGGCATATCGAAAGAACAAGTGGGACATTATTGCAACAGCTAGGCCATCGTAATACCTTATCGCGTGGATACCTCGCACCTCGCAATTCGCAGGAAAAAACATACCCGCAGACAAAAAATATTGTATACAGTTTCCGAAATGTTATCGTGGCGAGGGAAATTCCATCCTTTTGAATGTTATCCCTGGAGATGAAACATGGATGCATTATTATAATCCAGAAGAAAGATCCTCTAAAAACGTTCTCTTGTTCGCGATCTGGGATTCAAAACATGTGTACATTACTTATTACCCGAAAGCTGAATCGACTGTAAATTTTGTGTGATACATAGAGTCATTAAATATCTTTAGAAACTTATGTTTTACGTTTGACAATCCACGGAGCCGATAATTCTGTTACATGATAATGGTCAAGATACATGTATTAATGTGATATATGTATACATCTCATGCAACCGCTGAGGACACCATCCATTCTCATCAGATTTGGGGCCCTTCGATTTTTATTTCTTTCTTCGGTAAATTGAATAATATTAAGGGTATTCATTTCATCTTGAATGATGAACTGAAGGAGTGAGGTCGTTGTTCAAGGAAAGTCCTCCAGCATTCTTCATTGTCAGAATGTGAAAACTAGTTAACATTGAAATGTGTAGCTGTTAATGATGACTATATCGAAACAAATTTAAGTTTTTGTAGCAAATAGTAGGTATTTTTATGCCATATTTATTTCACTTCACTTAACCCTAAAGTATTGAGTACGTAGAAAAATAAGTGTAATTTTTTTTAAAGAAAAAATGTATTATTTTCTAACGTTTGAATTACGCGGTTGGAACCTTTATCGTACTGATGATCATTATGAAATATATCTTCATTATGATACAAGTCTTCAATCAATCAAAATCCTACTCTTTATATAATGAGTGACTGTGTACTATATTTTAATCATCCCTCGTATTTTGTTTTTTTTTTTTTTTGTTAATTATAAATTTTTCCCTTGTGGTAATATCCAATAATCAATTGTACTAAAAATATATAAATAAACAAATAAATTAAAAAGTCCGGCACCTGCTGAAATGTATCGAGGCTTATCTTTTAACGGTAATTTTAACATCCAAAGCATTGCTGTCGTTAACATGAGTAATATTGTTTTTTATCACATGCCATAAATCTGTAAAAGTCAAATATTTAAAAAAATTTTTAAAATTAAAATTAATTTTTTTTAAATTAATTTTATTAATTGATTTGTAATATGTATACTATTAAATATTTTTATTTAACAAGAACCTGACTTATGCATAATCTTTCTGCTCTTATTTTGCTCCTTTCAAAAAGATCCCCATTTCTTTATTTTTTCTTAAATTCCATATTTACGTTGTTTGATTAATTTTATTGTTTTGGTATCTAATATAAATTTTTATCTTTAAATATTGTTTTTAAAATGTTTTCTTTAGCGATATTAAGTTACTATTATTTTTTTTAATACAATCTCCTTTTTTCCACATAATCTCAATGAGATCGATCATTCATAATATGTCAATCCCATCCACCACTATTAATTACGTTTGCTCAAGTTATACAAGCTAAGTATAATTTTATAATTAAATTTAAAAAAATACACATTGCGATTCAGTTCAATTTTGCATAAAAACATCCGTGGGTTTTTCTTTAATAGTTTTTTATTTCATTTATTAATTATGTTTTCCAAAATGTAATTTACGCCGTTAATATTGTAAATTTAAATTTAAAAAAAAACCTACAATATCAATAAAATGTAAAATAACGTTTGCTCTTTCATGAATATTACAACCTTATTGGCTGATAGAAAATAGAAAAAGTGTTAAGAAAAGAAAACGAAAAACCAAGTCTTTTAATAGAATTCGATTAAATTGTTATTAGACAAATATAGGAATATTAAAAAATACAAAAATTTTAAATACTTATGCTATAATTACTGTCATTTTTTATACTTTTTGAAGAAAAATTTGATATTACTGCTTTCGGTCGCACGGTGGGAGTGGAGGATGAAAAATAATTTTCTTTACATTTTGAGGTGGGAGGAATACGAAAATATCATTCACTTATATTGTTTCTTTATATATTTTTGAACTTGTGTATATATATATTTATTTATTTACAGGCCTATGTATGAAATTCTGTGGCTCGAAAATCTTCAAAACTTCATGATGAATTTCATTGAAATTTATATATGCTTTAATAGTATATCTAAAGTTCTACATAAGGAAATTTTATGAAGATTAGTTGAGCCCGTTAGTGAAAAAAAAAACTTTTTTTGCTCTGCTCAAATGTTTTTAGTTTTTGAAAAAATTTGAGCGGGTTAAGTTAGAAGGGTGGTTCGTTATGCTACTCGAAGTTGAAACGCTGATATTCTTTAAGTGCGGCATCTATTGTTCGGCGTACTCATGTAACGTTACCTACTTTGAGGGTTATGATAACTGGGTATGTGTTTGAGCCGGACAAAAAGAAACAAAAAAATAAAGAAAATTCTGTCTTCCTGGGCACAATTTTTTTTAACATTTTCAAGGATATGTTAAATCAATAACAATATACGCTACAATCTAGTTAAAAAATCTAACTAAAAGAAAAACCGAAATATTAAAAACAGTAAAAAAAATGAATCGCTTGAAGTATTGGCAACTGACTCGGACAGTCAGTCATCTTTTCCAAAAGCACTAAATCTGTTATAAAACCTCTTGACGGCGTTAACCACATGCGTATCTTCATAAATGCGTCAATCATTTCGTTGTTTTGTAAAAAAAATTGAATGATATATCAAAGATATTACCATCAATTCGATAAGCAATATGTGTACTGTTTTATCAGTTTCATAACTTCTAATTGAAATAATCATATATCTGGTTCCGAAAATTTATCCACCGTCGGTGCAATCCCCTTAAGAAATGCATTATTCTGCTTTGACTCTGGTCTAGTGAGAAATCTATAACGGCAATAATTTTCTTATGTAATTCTGAAAATGTACTTTGTCTTTTTTTCGTCCATACCAGTTTTCTTTTCTTCCGGTATTTTATTCTACGCGCTAACAGTGACGGTTTTCCCTGCTGCATACTGATCTGCAACAGATAATAGTAAAAAAAATGTAAATTACAAAATGCTGTTCTACACTCTTTTATACACAAACATCAAAATAAAAATTCATCTGGCGAACGTTTGATTTAAGTACATAATAGGATCTAAAGTATATTTAAATGACTATCGTTTTGTAACTCTTGATAAATATGCCAAAAACAGGTACAGTACAAAATTAGCTAAAGAAGAAACTTAGGTTACATTTTAAATTTAGCGGACGAAATCAGTAACTAAGTTATACTGGTAAATTATCAATATACATATTTAAAATAAAGTTGCTAGCTGTTTTTTTCAAAATTAAGGTAAAAATAAAATTACACATTGGATTAATTTGTAACGCTCAGAAATGTCCCAAGGGTGAAGGCGTATTATTTTCATGTTCTGTCAACTTAGCAGCCCGGTTACATTCTGTTATTACAGTGTACTCATATTTGTAAATTTAAGTATCCTATTGGCATTTAACTAGGCTGGCCAAATTACCTGACTGAAAATCCGGTTCATTTTTTTAATAATGAAATTTTTCCATAAATATTATTTACATAAATTATTAGAACGATTAATATTACTTAATTCAACGACTAATATTTTACAGTAATTAAAATTCGGAATAAATCAGTATCCAGGCTGCTTATTCCCGGAATAAGATAAGCATTTAAATCCGAGCCTAATATAACACATCTAATTTAATGTAAACATTTATTATGAAAGTAGTTTTTACTCTATACCTGTGTCATCAGGAATATTTGACGATTTAGTCGGTGAAACATTTGTGTTGATTAGTTGTAACAAAATCAGTTTTTTCATTACAGCAATTCCATTCAGTTGTTTCTAATGTTTACCAACTTCTTCATAAGTAGTTGTCCTGGAAAAAAAATGGCTGCTTGTTAAGTCTAAACTATCATCAATATTATTTCAGCGAGTTTAATTTTTTTCAGGTGTCTAACAACATGAAATACTTTTCAGATTTCCAATTTACCTTCAGAATGGAAGTAAGAACAATTATTAGAATTTTACAAAGCGTTTGTAAAAATATATTGTTACTCCTTCATGAAGTGCATATGCCGATTTCGAAATTCAATGATTGGATAAATATAATCCAATCAATTATAAATTAATCAGATATAATTAAATTTATTGAGATCCTTTCAAAAGAAAGGATCGCCAGTTTCCCAATTTAGGATGGTAAGGACATCTGAATTGCCATGCCACTAAAAAGTGGTTCAATGTATTTCAATTATAAAAATTATTACTCTTTCATTCTAGTGGCAGAATCAGACTCAAACTATAATATTTATGTGGATACGGATTCCTGTGGGAAGTTTTGTGACAAGTGTGTTTAAACACGCTTAGTTAAGGAACAACATGCGACGAAACACACTGGTCTTAGTAGTGTTCACTTGCTTTATCCCACAGGACCGGTTTTTCCTGAAAAAGTATTATTAATAATTCTGAGTCGACATTAATTTTAAACTCATTAAAAATAAAGTAAATTAAAAATTAAATTTGACTTTCATAATTTTAGATTACTTTTTTTTTAATATCATTTTCCACCACATAACGTCTCATTTTGATACCGGGATTAAACTGATGGAATTGTTTCACGACTAGTTGGTCGTAGTTTGGACAAGAATAAATGTCGAATTGTTTATTATCTTTTTTGGATTGTATAATCTGAAGAGTAAATGAATTTAAAAAGTAATACTTTCAAAAAATAAGGGTAATTTGAAGAAAACGAAATTTTAATTAAAAAATAAAACTTTCCATTGCACAGCACTTAGAAATTATTTCATTCTACAGTGATTAATTCTTTTCGATTGGTCAATTTAAAACAATTTATTTTGTTTTATTAACGTTAATGAATATAATTAATTAAAAAAATTATATTAATATTGATCGAACAAAATTGAAATAAATTTCATGATTTTTTTTTATTCTGCAATGCTTTGACGTGTTAGCATTTTGAATGTTTATTTTGTGGTGAAATCTTGGGCTGATTCTTTTTTTTTTATTCTAAACCTCTTTTTTATCACACCATTGTTTCATTTGCATTATTCACTTTTAGCAGCTGAAGTGAATGACTTAAATACCTTTTGAAGTAGGTACGGAATCGGTAACAATAAATGGGTTTCAATGTAGCTTTAATTTTCATACGTTATTCTTATTTAAATCTTCATATATATTTATAAATAAAATTATATATATATATATATATATATATATATATATATATAAATATCTTCATTCATACATATATATATATGTATATAAAGAATAATAAAAAATGTTATAAAAACGTTGTTTAACTGGATATAAAAAAGTTTTATAATTTTCGTTTTTAACTGTCATTGTTTTATTTTATTTATGTAGTATATAATTTATCAGTAAAAATTTAATTTTTTATATTTTGTTTGTAATCTGGTTAGTAAAATCTTTCGTTCATTTTTCATTTGTTTTTAATCCCTTAGATGTATCGGTGTGCGTACATATTAAACTTTCAAATCTATATGTTTGATTATGGTGTTATAATTAGGTTTCTTGTTAAACTTGTATCAAATCCTGCATGTTTGGTAACATGCTATGTTAGGTAACAATCTGTAACAGTATGATATTCCTGCAATGTGATAATCTGCACTATTAGAAAAAAGTAAAAATAAGTAGTGCATTTAAGCAATTTGTGCCACCATAGATACCTTTATGTATGCCAAATGCCTTCTGTGTATTCGTCCTAGGAACCAAACAATTCAAAGTATCTGAGAAGGTTCAATCATAAAAGGCCAAGAGTTCCTTATTACATAGAGTCCCTTATTTTCTGTAATGTGTTCTTGTTCCCTATCAAGCGACGCCACATACATTCGATAAATAGGATTCAACGTGGTGCCTGGTAGTTCTGTGCTTTTTATTCCGCCATTTCAGTAACCCCTAAAAGCATTCAATGGTTTGAATATGAGCGCCGCTATGAGAATCAACGAAATGGAACCGATAATTCATATACTGGTATACTGGTGAAAGCATTTTAATTCCAGAGCATCGGTTTAGTAGGCGCCGAAAACCGAGTACATCATACTCACGTTATTTAACATTGTCTTTAAGAGCATTTAGCCGGATTTGAATCTATCTGTAGCAACTTTTACAACAAAACCCTTTCCCTTTTTATGAGCAGCATTAAACTGCTTTATCGATAAATACAGGACTAACTCTTATTAACCGGGTGAAATACATTATATATGCCAAATTGAGTACACGTCATTCTGAGTAAAGGAGTAAAGAGACTGTACGACAGGAGTTGTTTTCTTACCCATTCCGTTGGAGGCATTTAATCAATAGCAATCTTACATTATTAAGAAGAAATAAACTGGGTATTTAAACTAAAAAAAATAACAAATAAAAGATAATTTCACCAATGAGGCTGTACTCTAATCATTTGTATATTTATTTTAATATTTTTTCCCCTGTTATTAATTGACTAATTTGGAAATAGGAATAGAAGACCTGGCTTTACCCAGCAGACACATCAGGCAGTGGTTAGTTTTCATTTCTAAAACGATGATAGTTTTTAGACGATGTTCTAAAAACATTGTCATAGGTTCGCACAAATTATAATAATCCTATACTAAAAAAAAAAACAAAAAAAAAAACAACCTCATCATATATAATTTCCAACAGGTAGAGAGTGATTCAGTTTATTTTTTTGTCTATGACTATCTACCTCACTCAGAAGCAGTCTTATTTTTTACTGAACCATCACTTAAATTTTAATTCACTAAAGCTGATACGTCATAAATTACCAAATGTATTTTTAAAAACTGAATAAATTTATAAATGTACTGGAAAAAGTTTAGAAAAATATAAATATTATATGTATATTATTCAGAAAATGTAAATTTATTATTTACTTAAAAAAAACAGTTTTCGCGGATAATCCGTGCCTTTCCACTCCTTACATCTCTCAAGTGTTGATCGTTGAGTTCCCTCTCGCAAGATCGATGTCAAATAGTACGTAGCTTAATCGTCGTCTTAGAAAATTTCAACTGAACCGGTTTGACTATCTTCTTTGCTATCCAGCTCCGATATGAGTTACAGTTTGCTCTTTTATTGTGAAGGATAGGTGAATCCCTATTTCTAATCACCATCGTACTTAAGGTGAGTAGAACAGGTGAGTTATCCGAAGTCGAATCGTAACTATTTTGAACCGAGCTGCATAAAGAGGATGTAACTGAAATGACATAGAAGTCTAGTAAGTTCAGTATTTTAGTTGGATCGTAGGCCAACTATATGTATTGGCCAACTGTAAGTATTTTAGTTGCGTCGTATTTTAGTTGGGTTTTTTGGTTGGGTTTTAGTTGGGTCTGTAGGCCAGTAAGTAGGTTGTAACCCTGATACAATTCGGGTGGGAGAACGAGAGACGTCAGATTTCGGTGGCCGTAACACCAGATAACGTTGTCAGACAAATGCTCCAGAATGAGAATGGATGGAGGAAGGTAGAGAGAGTGGCTCGTCTCGTACTAACAGTGAAGAGGGAGGAAGAACCCTCTTGGCGTGCACACGGCCCTCGATGGCAGAGGCGTCGAAATGTGTTTTATTTTTGTAGTTGTTAATGTACTTTGTAAGGTTAGGAATTTATGATTGTATTATGTGTCTTTGCTCATGTTGTTGTTGTTGGAATATGCTATGCCAGATATACCGATGGAAATGGAGTGGGGGAATATTGTGTGCGGTGCTCTACCGTTGACGCCGAGGGAGACATGGCGCAACAAGTAATGAGGAGTCATGGGAATGCGTGGGGGATCGAGGACAGGTACAAGTCCATCTTGATACGTGTAGGGGCTAGGAAGGCAGTCTCTATGCCTAGGGTGTTCAGGCCTACTCACGCGCAAGAGTGGGTGAATCGGAACTCCCCGATGATGGCACGGGGGACCCTCGATGTGTGCATGGGGGGACGCATAACTGTGAAGGGCAAGCGAATTGCGTGTCTGGATCAAGTACAATAGGGACGAGAAGGGTAGCTCTCCTGCGAAGAAACATTCTGATCACCGGAAGAGGTGATTAGTATGTTTTCAAGGAGGCACGGGAGACCTCGATGGGATGTCCGAGTTCGGACGAGCTAGGGAGGGCAGACTGCGCTGCCATGACACCCGGAGGCGACTGTGTTAAGCTTTTTAGCGTGGGCTGGTCGTCTTCCTACATAGAACCATTCACTATGCTTCTATGACCATATTCCTCTATCCCCTTTCCTGATCATTTCTACTGGGATAGAGTAATGGAGATTCCTGCCAACAACTCAAAAACCTTGCTCTCGCTACTTGTTTCCCCGATTAAATTGGCAGCACTGTCATTTCTAGGGATAGTTTCCTTGAGTCTCTGCTTGATTTAACCAGGGATCCATGTTTTCGAGAGAGTAGTAAACAATTTCCGCAAGGCGTACCCTCATCATCGTCGTTTGGATCAGGTGATACCCGATCCATGTTTACATTATTCTATAGCCCATAAGTTAATCCCATTAATGTTAAAAGAGGCTCTAAAATGGTGAATAAGTGAATATACCTTATGAGAAATATATTTCCTCTCTTCTAATCCACAATAGGTCCACAATAATCTTGTTTACTTCTTTTTACAAGATGTCAAAAAAATATTAGCAGTCAGATAAACAACTATATCGTAAAGTTACAATTGACATTTTCATTTCTAAAAATTTACAATTGCGATAATTGTAAATAAAATGTTATATTTAAGCATGTAATTTATAATTCACTCCAAGGTTACATGTTCATTATTTTTTTAATGGTAAGGCAGTATTCAGATCTGTTAGAGAACGTTTGTTGATATAGATTTCTCTTACACTATCCCGTTTTGTGTTGTAAGAAATATCTGTCCAGAAATACTACAAGCTTCCATCAGTCTATTCCTTTTTTATTTTATTTTCTGGGTGAAACTGAGATACACCGTCCAAAACTTTATTTCGATGTTTATTATTTGTAGTCCCTCTTATAAATAATCATGAAAAGCCTTGTAAACAAACTCGATCTGACTGAAAAATAAATGTAATTCAGATGTAAACTTTTTTTTGTCCCCTCGGAATAGAATAAGCAAACTAATCAGAATTATTTATTATCTGTTCAAGAATAATAATGAACATTTTCAAATGTCGAAGGATACAAAAACGGTATAAAATAAATAACATTCTTATTAAAGATTCACTTATTTTTAATACTTAAAAATTAATAATCAACATAATCTATTTTTAAGTTTTTATATTCTTTATACGCGTGTATTCTGTAAGCACGAGCGTGCCTACACAAAGAGTTTTTCAGAAAGGAACTTTCCTGGTAGTATTCTTTATAAATTTGGATTTAAATACATAGTTTTATATTATAAATTATTATTTTCGATTAGTTTTTCATGAAATTTAATCTGTAAATTTATTTTTTTCTATTTTTGACAAGATAGAAATTGTTCTTTTGGAATTAAAATATGTAAATTTTAAAAAACTACAATTTTACTTTTGTGTTTTATTTAAATTAATATTTCTACTTACCTTTGTTAGCATCCTTATACTTTTAACACAATACGGGTAGAAATAGACTTCACAAGCTGAAGTACTAGAAATTGTCAGTCATCTTACTCGATAAATGAACTATATCTTGCACACCACGACATCTACATGCTGATAGTAAAACTTCTGATGATTATTGACATATTCAGCAAAGGGTTTCGTTTTAACTGAAAAATATATTTATATGTATGGATAGATTCATAAAAATATTTAATTTCTTACACGAAAACACAATTTATAACTGCTTATAATATTTATGAGGTATTTCAACCGGTTTAATAAATCTTTATTAACAACAGAATACCTTATATTATATATACTAAGGTTTTGAAAGTTATTCTCTAGATCTGTCATTTGAAATAAGTAACAATTTACTACTAAGCACTTCTTATATCTTTATAATAAGACATACGTATTTACATTCAATTATAAAATAGAAGGGAAACATTAAATGAAGAGTATGAATGAATATATAGAGTGATTCAATAGGAATTGGTAAATAATTTTGGAATTGATTCTTGAACCTGAAATAAGGAAAAATATTCATACAAACATGTCCGAAAACGCGTTGTTATCGAGTTACGGCTATCGAAAAATTCCGCCCGGATTTCAGTTCCCACGATTCAATGATGTCGTACTAAAATTTTTAAGGCGTTATATAAGTGGTAAACCTGATGCTTTCTTATGTGTTTTATCTGATAATTTGAATAAAACAGGTCCCAGAATTGTATTTCTCGTAGTTTTCATGATTTACATCGTAAAAAAGAAACATTCGGTAACGAACACTATTTTTTAATTTGAAGTACAATAACTTTGGTAAATTACTAATCTGTAAATTGTACTATCGAAACTTGTAGACAATTTATTTTGAGAAAATTGAAAGTCAAAATCTACTTTTATCTTATATAAAACAAAACAGAAAAACCGTCTAGTATGAAAGGAATAATTAATTGGTTGTCCATTATGCCACACCAAATGTGTGAGCTAGATTTCAAAAAAGATTTTATTTTGAGAACACATATTTTATGTAAACATTTTATTTTATCCGGTTAACTCAGAGCGACAGCCCACACACAATTAGTAAAATAACTATTTCCAATTTTTGAAGTTCTATATGCATACAGCGCGGACATTTCCCGGCTTGGAAATGCTAGTTATAAATTTTATATGAATAAACTGTGTAAAAGATTAAATATGCCTAAATATTAAAAGAAAAAGGTAATAAGTAAATAAAAAAATGATTGTCATTTTGATTTTTTTTATCGTATTTAAAATAAAATGGATATAAATTTATGTATTTTTAAGTTTAAAAGAGATCATAAGTAGTCCTTTCTTCTCCATTACTATACTCTTACATTTTAAAAAATTCTATTTTTATGAGGTTTTTAAAGTTTATAAAAAATTTCCAAGAAAGTTTATATTTTCTTCTGAAATGATATCAATGATTAGATATCACTGGTAAGGTTGTTACTAAGCTGCCGGCGAGTAAAGTTTAATTACTGCAATGATACAAAATTCTTGTCTGAACCCATCATATTTATTTAGTTATTATATCTAATTAGATGTAAACAACAATCTTAGCGGTAGAAATTGACGGTACTATCTAGGTCTGCTTAGCGTGAAATTTGGCAAGACGAAGATTTGCCGTACTGAAATAGTGTGTTGTGAAGTTAGTATAATTACGAAAACAATCAAAAGTAAAATCTTTTTTACAGAATGTAATAACCTAATTGTTATTTTAGTTTATTAGAAATTATTATCCACTTGCTTATTAATAACTTTCTAATCTGTAAACATTATTTTTTTTAATTTTCTTTTTGTCTTTTGAATGATTCGATGCTCTTCATTTCTGCTCTAGTCTAATAACGTTTACCTACTTCTTTATCATTCTACACCGTTAGCTGTTTACTTTAAGAATTCTAAACTTAATTTTAGCCTTTTGCCGTTTTTATCATTTCTAAATTAGCTAACCCTGAGTGACTTAAAATATTATATATATCTTTTTCAGCCACAAAGTGCTTGACTCCATAAAAAAATTAAATTAAACTTTTCTTTCTAATTCCTGAATTTTATTTGAACTTAAAATTGTTCTCTTCATTTTGTTAACTAGCTTTTAATATCTTCTTTAGATACTAATTTTACCACTTAAATAAAAAAAATTCTGAAGCGTTTATAGTACAATGTTCTGCCACAAATTTTATTTTAGTTATTGTTACAGTTCAACAGTTCATTATGTTTTTTTTTCAAATTAGATTTTTTACTACCAACAAATCCAAATTATTTACTAATTTTTAGTTTTACTTTGAAATAATATTACAGCGGTTTTTTTTAAACAAATATTTAATTATGATTAATTCTTTATAACTTGTCGCCGAATGGCTTCGACGGCGAATGACACCTTTCTAGTAGATATTGCACGTGCTGTCCAGTGTTCAATGCGGGTTTGATGGTCAGGACCACACTTTGACATCTGTGGCGACTTACCAGGCGTTCCAGGATTCTCTGTTTCCAGATGTTCCGGAGGGTGAAGCAGTTGTGAGTCGGCGGTAGGGCGGGTGAGACACCACTCCCTGGCGTACGAGCTGTGGATCCCGTAGTTATAGACCGAGTGGTTTCTCGAATGGCACTGATAAAGGTACCAGAGATTGACCAACTTGACCCGGATATTTTCTATCATCTCCTGCCTGTCATAAGAGAACCGCTTTGCAGACTGTTCTCAGGGTGCCTAAGCTGGGGTTGCTTTCCGACTTGTTGGAATGTGGCTTTGGTGAAGGTGCTCTTAAAATCAGGAAAGGATCCGAGTTAAGTCAGTAGTTATAGACCTATCAGCCTCTTGCGGTAATTGGCAAGTTGCTTAAAAGGCTGATTGTAGAACGGCTCTAGGAAAGAATCGATATGAACTTATTTCTAAATTGAGGCAGTATGGCTTCATGAAAGCGGTTGGCACCGAGGATTGCAACTTAAATGCTCTTGCCGAGGTGAAGTGGAAAGCGCCGACTGTAAATATGTTTTGGCAATTTTTATTGACATAGAGGCAGCATTTCCTTCCTTGTGTTGAAGTTCTGTCCTCGATGAGTTGGAACGCCGCAATGTTCCCGTATGCCGGCAGGCCGTAGTGCGTGACTTCTTGTCTGTTCGCACGGCTCTGTTTAAGGATGCGCACCTAGGAAACGTCACCAGGGATAGTTCGCTCCGTTCTCGGTCCCTTGCTGTGGAACCTGGTATTTGATGGATTTTTGGGACTGACATTCCCGGAAGGGGTCAAGGCTCAGGCTTTCGCCGATGACTGTATCCTGTTAGTTCGTGGTAACTCACGATTCCAGCTAGAAGACTGAACGCAGGCGGCTTTGTCAACCGCAGAGGACTGGATGGACATTCAAAATTTAAAGATTTCTGTGCCCAAGACGAAGTTTATGCTTCTTAATAGTGCAGTCAAATTATCATACAGTCGTAATCTCCGTATTAAGTATAAAGGCTGTGTAATCAGCCGAATTCGATTTCATAAGTATTTTGCTTGATGAGAAGTTGCTGTTTAGCAACCACATTAGGCAAGTAGCGGCGGACGCCGTCTGTGATGCACAGGTTTGGGAAGATTACTCTAAAGGATTACGGGCTGTCGGGCAGTCATTTGTACGTAGTGTACCGAGGTGTCTTCGAAAGTATGACCTCTTGCGGCCGTTTGGACTCATAGGTTGGAAGTTGGAAAGAAATCGAGCACTTATTCAAAATTAAGGAGTGCCCAGCGCAGAGTCTTAATTGTATGCACTGGTGTTTTTAACCAGTGTTAAAACAACAACAAGGTTCAAACAACCTCCTTGAAGACTACCACTCTATTGGGAAAGGCCCTCCCAATCCATTTAGTGGTGAAAGTTTGGGCGGCCATGTGGAAATTGTGAAGAGGTAGGCCGAGGTGTTTGAAATGCAGTTTCGATCCGGTTCTGTACCAGAGCGGGACAGTGATCTGAATGCACCCGTTTTAAATTTCGAGCAGTTGCCCAGCTCCCGCCTGCGGAGGGGGCGTTACAGCCTCGCGATGGAAACATGGCAAGAAGCATGGCAACAAGAATGGCACGCCACGACTAAGGGGAGGTCCTTGTATAGATTTATTCAGGATCTGGGGGGATGGTATGCCTCTCCTTCGTTTAAGGGCAAGGGAAGCTCTGGGGGGATGGTATACGAGAGCCGCATGGTCGGACCGTGTGGATTCCTTGATGCGGTTGCTTTATTCAACCGACATCAGTAGTTTGCCTAAGGGAAAAGACTCCTACCGCGCTGTTGCAGAAAGCTAACCGAGACATATGACTGGCTACCAGCCAGATTAGAGCTCCAAGCGCTTAAATAGTAGACAGGTACTTGCTGGCATTCAGCGAATTGCTGTCTTTGACGAAATAAATTTAATTACTGATTGTCATATGTTTTAGTAGTTGACGGGGTGCGCCTACCCACTTCAGTGATATATGACAAGTGGGCGGTGGGACACGTAAGCGAGTGGTGTATGATAGAATGCTTATTCCGCTCACGCTTTTAGGTTAGCTCTAGGAGCTAGTTAGAACATTGGTCGCTAAACTGTTTCGAGGCTCAGTAGCCGTTTGTGGCACAGACATTCGTTCTTATGCTTTAGGGCGACCGAATGGGGTGGTGGCGGGAGAAATGCCAAGTAAACCAACCTTGTAGTTGACATCGATTGGTTTCGACGGCTCGTAATTAATAACCTTGTGGTAACCATGAAAAGAGGTGTTTTTGTCGTTAGCTCTGAGAAGAGCTGTTTGGTCCGGAAGCTGCTCCGACGAAGTCGACTTGGCTGTAGTTGGGGAGTTGCGGCTCGTCCATTGAACAGCGGGCTTCCCCTCAGCGGCAGTTGGGTGGCCCCCAGAGTCCCGCTGTGTCGGGTCGGCGTCGCCTACCTGGAAGAAATCGCATACCTAGTAAAATGGTGTCAATTCTAAAATTATTGTTTTTAGAGGAAAACAAATGTAGTGTTAAAACCGAAAAATAAAATGCTCATACTTAATTGAAAAATATTTCGTAAGGAATTTTTTTGAGATAGATAGGAATAACGACAATATTTTCCAGAAAAAGAACACAAATTTCTGTATCATTTGGTATAAAGATTTCAATTTCATGAAAATCTAACTTACTACGCTACTTTACCGACTGTGCGGTATTCAGTATAAAGAAAAACGTTATGTCTCCTATTCTAGGAAGAAATTTATGTTGTCCTTAGATATTAACAATATTTTAAAAAACCTTTTTCTTTAATATTTTTGGCTAATTTTAAACATTTCATCATTAGACTTCTACAAAAAAATTACTTAGAAAATTTTAAATTATAAGCTTTGCTTTCATTAAGTATTTGGTATCAAATTATTCTGATTTTTCAAAAGCAAACAGGAATATTGAAAATTACTATTATTTGTCTATTTAAAAATTCTTTTTTACTGAAAAATAATATTTTATAATAAAAAACTGAAAATTAATTTAAAAAACTTATGAAAAAAAAATGTTACCAATTCTTTTTATTCTTAATTTTTTATTATTATATTACGATAAATCTTTTTGACTTTTCATGGAAATTTCTAAATTAAAAAAAAAAGTAGAATAAATGTATCGTAAAAGAATATGTAACTTACATTTAATAATCGTGAAAAAATTTAACTATAAAAACAGTACTAATTTTAAACCTAAAGATCAACTGAAAAGTTATTCTTTAACAAAGAATTTACGTAAATCGTAGAATATAATGTTAGAAGTGTAAAACATCAAATAGCTATTCTAAAAATGATCCAACCGTAATGAAAATACACATTTTTTTTTTTTAATTATATTGAAAAAAGTCTTGCAAAGTACCGTTATATACTATTTCTACTGATTTATTTCAGGAAAAATAATCAAATAATAATCAATTACTGTCTGTCGGTGTAATATATATGAACGAGAAACAGACAATTACACAAGGTGATGACTAAATGTTAGGCAAATGTTATTAAAACATTTTCGTTTTTTTATTAAAACTTATTGTTGGGTAAAGTTAAAATAAAAAAACACACAGCTAGTATTTGCCAAAAGAAATTGGACTTTAATGAGAACAACTTGATATAAGTTAATTATTATAACCTTAAAAACTACTTAATACATCAGCTGAAATCAGCGTCTGAACAATGATAGTTAACTGAAAAAATACATGAGTACACGCTTCTAAATACAGATTGTTACAATATACGTTTTTGACAAAGCCTGAAGGATAACATGAAACACCTTAGTTTTAATTATAACTTTAGAAAAAGATGACATCAATAAACATAGTATGCCTGAAAACTATTGCATTACTGACAAATGCTGTAATGTTGAAAAATTAGCAATGAACAAATGTCATAAACTTAGAAAAATAAATTAAAGTAAATCTTGATTGGCATTGTCCTTTCCTGATTTATGAACCACAAACTTAACGTTAAATAATGTAAAAATGTAATTCTAGTTTGACGTAGAAAAAATACACAATAATATTACAGTACAAAAGAGTTAATTACAATATAATCACACTGAACTTAATTGAGCACATGAAATGGGTTGCAGCTGAAATGACAGCCTTCTGTAAGTGACCTGTCGTGACTGTACTAAAGTGAAATTGAAACTTGAACGGCATAGGTAGGATGAACTGAATGTTCCACAAATTTGAATGATAACATAAAGGTTTAACGTAATGAGTAATGAAAAACTGAACTTGCCTGTAGCACACAAATATTTGCCAGAGATGACCTCGTAACAGCAAGTACGGAAGAATACCTATGTAGTCCTGGGCGTAGTCCGCACGGTGAATCAGGAATACAGAGGTGTGATGTGGTTTGGTGGTAGCGTGATGTGTAGAATCTCAGATGTGTGGTGATGAGTTTGAGATTCTGCTTGAGTGAGGAATGTTACCACAGAGTTTGCAGGAGAGTATTGCCATAGGCGACTGCACTGGTGAGATGTTGGAGGTACTCTGCCGAAAAGATGGCGAAAAAAGGCGGGGGTAACCAGAACCAGGTAGTGGACAGGATAGTGTGTGTGTGTGTGTTAGTAAGGGGACGAAAAAATAACGGGTGTATGAAAAGGGTAGTCAGAAATAACTCGATAGAATAATAGGCGCGGTCGCTAAGGATGACGGTGGGAGGTTCGAACACAAGAACAATAATAGAGACAGGTGGACTTTACGGACCCAGCAATACGAAACCAAGTGGAATTCAAACATTCCTTGTAACAAAACAACGGGACCTACCCTAGCTGGGAATTCGTAGAAATAACGGAAAAACTTTATGCCAGAATGGCGTAAACACTTATCTTTATGATTTGCCTGAATTACGAGGGTTATTTTTTCAAGGTCCAATCGGTCACGAAATTAAAACCACAGTGAAAATAATTTTTTTTTTTTATTTTTAACAAGTACTTACACAGTTACGCTATTTTTCTACATAGTCGCCACTCCGATTTAGACATTTGTCGTAGCGTGGTACCATCTTTTCAATACCCTCGTCATAGAACGGAGCCGCCTGTGTTTTCAGCCATGTTTCTACGCCGGTCTGCAGATCGATGTCTGTGCCAAAATGTTATCCTCCTAGCCAGCGTTTCATGTGAGCAAAGAGGTGAAAATCGGATGGAGCCAAGTCCGGGCTATATGGTGGGTGAATAAGAATAAGCGGAGAGGAATGTTGTCATCAGGAATTGTCTTTCTCCATGACAATGCTCGGCCACACACTATTCTCGTATTCTTTCGTTTTTAACCAATCATAAGGTGAAAGTAATTCGTATCATTGTCAGGCACGAAATTCCACCCAATCGTATTCTTTCTTTTTTAACCAATCATAAGGTGAGAATAATTCTTATCATTATCAGGCACGAAATTCCAACCAATCTTATTCGTTTTTTTTTAACCAATCATAAGGTGAGAATAATTCTTATCATTATCAGGCCTGAAATTCCAACCAATCGTATTCTTTGTTTTTTAGCCAATCATAAGGTGAGAGTAATTCTTATCATTATCAGGCCTGAAATTCCAACCAATCATATTCTTTGTTTTTTAACCAATCATAAGGTGAGAATAATTCTTATCATTATCAGGCACGAAATTCCAACCAATCGTATTCTTTGTTTTTTAGCCAATCATAAGGTGAGAGTAATTCTTATCATTATCAGGCCTGAAATTCCAGCCAATCATATTCGTTGTTTTTTAACCAATCATAAGGTGAGTGTAATTCTTATCATCATCATGAATGAAATTCGCACACTACGCTGTAACAAAGAAGCTCCTGCAGCGTTTTCGTAGGGAAGTGTTTGATCACCCATCATCCAGCCCGGACTTGGCTACATCCGATTTTCACCTCTTTGCTCACATGAAACGCTGGCTAGGAGGACAACATTTTGGCACAGACATCGAGGTGCAGACCAGCGTAGAATCATGGCTGAAAACACAGGCGGCTCCGTTCTCTGACGAGGGTTTTGGAAAGTTGGTACCACGCTACGACAAATGTCTAAATCGGAGTGGCGACTATGTAGAGAAATAGCGTAACTATGTAAGTACTTGTTACAAATAAAAATTTTTTTATTTTCACTGTGGTTTTAATTTCGTGACCGATCGGATCTTGAAAAAATAACCCTCGTATATGGATCTACTCCACTATAGGACTGCACGGCTTAAAAGTTTTAATGGAAGTCAAATATTAAAATAATTTGAATAGGGGAAGAAATTACGGAATTTATAGTCCCAGAAATATTAAAATTATTAAATAATTTTTCAACAATAAAAAAAAACAAATAAAAATAGATTAATTTTGTTTCTAGAGAAACGTTGTTAATAAATTCTCATTTCTCTAAAAGAAGTTAGAGATTAAACACGTACAACTTTCTTTGTCACTAGAATGCATTTTAAGTTGATTTTACAGAGGGCACCTCCGCTCCGATCCTGTTATTATGCCAAAAACACAACACAAACAAGTTAGGCAAAGTTGAGGGGAAGCACATGCATCCCCTCAACTTAAACGTACGTTAGGACCGGGAAGGGTATCTCCCCAGGGTAGGGTCACCTGGGCTACAGAAGAAAAATTCGGCTTGTTCTCAAGGTCCAGGGGGGTTCCCGATGGGGGCCTCGGCCCCCATCGTGGGGAACCACCCTATCAGATTAGGTAAGAATAGGTCAGAATAGGTCAATGACACATGCCATTTTCATTCACATTTCTACAGTGTACACCAACACAGGGTCGCGAGACGGGCGAGTATCGAATAAAAGTTACACTTACGTGGTAGGATACACTAACTCACAAAAGTAGGAATTCACACGTAGGGGCTTGCCTGTCAAATGACGTAGATATCAAGTGTGTATTAGCAGGAAGGAGTGGACGTTCCCTCACAATAATAATAATTTATGTTTTGTTTCGAGAAACGAAAACCAAAAACACAACATTTTTAAAGAAAATAATAAATGTGCACTGATGTATTAATTGCATTTACAACGATAACTTTTAGAATAACTAATTATTAAAAAAAACTTTCATTACTATTATTAAAAAAAAAAAGTGAAAATATATAAATGAAATAAATCTATAGTAAAATTACTAAGTAAATTATAGGTAAAATTATATCTTATTGACTAGATACAAAAAAGCTGAACATAAAAAATTATCTCCATTTATTCAATTAGTTCGTTTTATTACTATAAACAATTACTCATGAAAAATACCTAGTTGATGTAGAATACATTTACGAATAGAGTAGTATAATGTGTATTACAAGCACCTTCCTCTCACAGCTAAGCTTATATTTTCGTCTAGCGCACTCTACAAATAACTATAGTACTAGGAATTTTTTTTTTTAAATTTACAGAACTGATCAAATTTGACGCACCTGAATAGCTTAAAAACTATTACGAAAGATACCTATGCTTGTAATATTGCACTAGGCGTTATGTAAATAACAAATATCATTTTAAACAGTATGTACCAGAGTCAAATATAAGCCGAATATATCCCCCTCAAATAGAACACGAACTTTGTCTTCAAGGCTCGTATATGAGCATGAGGGAACTGGCGCAAAGGGAGATGTAAGAAGAGACTGAAGATTCCAGCAGCCTCAGCTTCCGTATAAGTAATGTGTACGGTGAAACTTCAATGAGTGACTGAGCAAAGTGCGACAATGATGGAGGAACTTTAAAGCAGCACGTGCAGATGTTCATGATCCAGGCGGTCAGGGAGGGAAGCGAGTGTCAACCGATGATCTCGTTGAGCGAGTGGATGAGGCAATTCGAGAAAATCGTCTGTTCAAAATTTCTGTATGAGTGATTCATTACCTGAAATTTCAAGGGCAGCTCTCTACACCATTGTGAGTGAGTTACACCTAACGTTTCTCCAGCGCTACCACAATGAAGGAGAAGATTTTTTGAACAAAATTGTCACAGAGGACGAGACATGGATGCATTTCGAAACTGAAGAAACGAAAGAACATTCCAAACAGTGGATGCATTCTCATTCTCCCAGTAAACCAAAGAAGTTCAAGCGAACCTTCTCCAACAGAAAGCGTACGGCTACTGTGTTCTGGGTCCGGAATGGAGTTCTCTTGTTGGAATTCATGGAACATGGCACGACCATCACTGCAGCCTCATACTTAGTGACTCTTCATCGCCTACGAAGGGCAATTCAGAATAAGCGGAGAGGAATGTTGTCATCAGGCATTGTCTTTCTCCATGACAATGCTCGGCCGCACACTGCAGCTGTAACAAAGAAGCTCTTGCAGCATTTTCGTTGGGAAGTGTTTTATCACCCACCGTACAGCCCGGACTTGGCTCCATCCGATTTTCACCTCTTTGCTCACATGAAAGGCTGGCTAGGAGGACAACATTTTGGCACAGACATCGAGGTGCAGACCAGCGTAGAAACATGGCTGAAAACACAGGCGGCTCCGTTCTATGACGAGGGTATTGGGAAGTTGGTACCACGCTACGACAAATGTCTAAATCGTAGTGGCGACTATGTAGAGAAATAGCGTAACTATATAAGTACTTGTTACAAATAATTGTTTTTTATTTTCACTGTGGTTTTAATTTTGTGACCGATTGGACCTTGAAAAACAAATAACCCGCGTATAAGATTTTTTATAATTTTTTAGCAATTTATACTTATATAGTGCGGTAGGGTTATACATACTAAGATTATTCCAATAATATTTATCCATAAATTTATCTTATTAGACTTATTAATGAAAAAACTATTTTAATTATCTAATAATTTGATTTAAAAACTCAACATTGATCTCCCTTGTCCAAATTCATGTTGTGATGTGACCAGAACTTAAGAAATTATTGCAATAAATCATTATGTAATAAAAACGACTAATTTTGATAAAATTACAATATTACTTCATTAAATTTTTCATTAATGAATGATGTTTTCCATATTATTATTGTTACTTCGACAATTTGTATAATCATAATGATTACCATGGATAATTTTAATAGCTAATTTATTAATTTCAAGGAAAGATTTTTATTTCATAATAGAAAATAAAATAAATTGTAAAAAGATAAAAAATTGGGGTGGAAGTAGTTTTTCAAAATAAAATGTATATAAACATTCTCCTCTTGTTTGGAATTGTTAGTGTGAAAAATTTTATCTCGATCGGAATAAAACAGTAGATATATATAAAAGACAAACGGATCGCCCAGTCTTCTTTATGGCTACTCGCGGCTTCGCACGCGTACTTGAACGTATTGCTTGAAATCCTCGCCGCTCGTTTGAACTTCAGTTTTGGATGCTGCCAGAGGTTCAGCTTGCGAGCTTTTTGTAGCCTAACACTGAACGAATGTGACCGACAATCCGGTGGAAAAGGGGTTAAAAGGAGATATTAGATGAAATGGTGACACACACTTACAACAGGGTACAGAACAAAACAGTTGTGCGCCAGTTTTCAACTTCGAATGTTAATAACAGGAAGTAAGAACGCTATCAAAGAAGAAAATTGAATTTTATAAAAACTTTTATAGGCTTTCAGAAAATTTCTTCCACCTTTGTCAGTTTCCTCATAGTTTTCGATATATTCGCGAATAACCCCCAAGCTGAGGGTTAAATTTTGAAAAATTTCCTCTTGTTTAATACTCTTAGTGTGAAACTTTTACCATGATTGGGATGAAACTGTTGATCTCTTTAACGGACACATAGACATTGCTTTTTTATATAATCTGATGTGAACACTACATTGCTTCCTTGTACGCCTATTAAAATATATAAATACATTTTTTTTTTTAATGAAAAGTAAATAAAATTTTATTTCATTAATAACTTCTGATATTTTTTCATTTTTTAAAATTTTTATTATTAATAATGAATTATTATTTATCGTAAAACTTTTTTTTTACAATTGGAGGTTATTAATCCATTAATATACCAATATATTTAAATTAAAAAAAAAAATTAAAAAAAAGGAGATGGTCTGATTTAAACCGATGAGCCTTCCCCTAACATCATTAATAATTAAAATTCACTACTTCATCATTTATTAAAATTTTATTTGGCAACTCTGGAACCAGTGAAAATAAATACCATTATGATATATCGTTGAAAAGCTCTCAGTGAGGGCTTATTACTACAGTTATGAAAAAGTCCAAAACCCAAATGTTTTGGGATTTTTAGTATTTTGGACACTTTTGGTCTATTCAATTGCTCCTGCAGTTAAAAAAAGTCCAAAATCCAACTTTTTTTTAATTTTGTGCGTTTTTGGACACTTTTGGTTCAGTCAACTGTAATAAAAATGGGAGGTGCACAACTGGATGTTACAACACTCCTAAATCCAGAATTTCAACATTCTATTGCTAATCGTTTTTGAGTTATGCGAGATACATACGTACGTACGTACAGACATCACGCCGAAACTAGTCAAAATGAATTCAGGGATGGTCAAGATGGATATTTCCGTTGAAATCTGGGAACCGATATTTTTCGCGATCACAGTACTTCCTTTACTTCGTACAAGAAAGTAATTTTATATATATATACTTACATACTGTAGTTGTAATTAAAAAATAAAAACTCAAACTTCAATAATTTCCTTCTATAATAAGTTCAGTTGGAAGTAATAATTTTTTTTTCTTAAAATATGATATACCAAGAATAAATAAAACAATAAAAATCGTCCTTGGATAGAATATTCAACGGTTGTTTCCTTTTATACTTAAAAAAAATAATAAAAAATCCGCTTTTTGTTTAGACTAACAGTTTTACTTCTTCCGCTTTAACTAGCCGGTAGTTTTATTATAAAATAGCACAACCATCACCACTACAATGGGTAATAAATTATTTTTATGAATGTGATTCGCGTCAAGTGATTAATAATAGCCCACCACCCAACCTGAACTTAGAAAAAATAAGTACAATTTACACATCACGCGCACGCACCCACATATATATATATATACACACACACACACACACACACACACACACACACACACACACACACACCAGGGGATTCAATTGTGTGTATATATACATACGTAAATAAAACTAAAAGTTTACGGAATTTGACATTGTTATAATGGTATAAAAAATCTCTTTCTTTATTGTAAAAACTAAGGTATTGCAGAAATAAAAAAATTCGATCAAGATAAACTTGTATAACCTTATCTGATTTTTATAAAACTACGGTTTCATTTAAGATAAATTCCTTATTTGTGTCTGAGGAAGAGGTGTATCCTTTTGATTTAGTATTGCTCGCCCATTCCCCCACTGCTTCTATTGAAACTTTACAAACCTTTTCACAAAGGTTCTAAAAATGTTCTGTAAAAAATTTCAACATTCTAGAATTTATAGAAATAAAATGATGGCTTTCAAATAAAAATATTAATTTCGAATAAACCATATTTTTTTATTCATTACAAAACAGCTGGTAAAAATGATTAAAAACAGATGAATTACAGAATTAAAACAACTCTTTACAAAACGAAAACAACTCCTAAAATTATGAGAAATTTTTGTATGAATTAATAAACAAAATATTTTATTAAAAACTGAAATCCATCAGCAGCGAAACACTGGTAACATTGTTTAATAAATCCTGTGTATGCATTCGTAAAGAAATGTTTTGGAATTCATATAATTTCTTTTTCAATGATCCCTCTTCAACTCTTCATTAGTGTTAAGGCTATGGGAGTACACATGTTTCTTTAAATAACCTTACAAGAAAAATTCATAGACAGTAACGTCTGGCACCTCGGTGGCTAGTCCAAAAAAGCAATTCCACAACAAATCCGACGAACCTGAAGGTGAGCATTTAGAACAGCAGTTTAATTGGATATGCAAAATGATGTGCGACTCCATCTTGTTGAAAAATAGCATATCTGATTTCTGGAACAGTAAAATGAGGCATTATTTGTTGATTTTTCTATTATCTGTTTGCAGTGATTGTGTTGTCTGATGTGTTGTAGGATAATATACTATTGACTATAACAGCTGCCCAGACAGTAATGTATTTTGATTTAAGCTACTTCTGCTCAAGAATATGAGGATTTTCGATGTTGCAGTAATTATAGTTATTTCTGCTTAACTTACAGTTACGGTAGAAAGTAGATTCATCTTAGAATACAACACGTTTATGCCAGTCTAAATCAACTTCGTGTTACTCAATAATAGGCGAAAAAAAATTAACTCTCCTACCTGGGTCATCTTCCAAAAGATTATAAACCAGGCTTTTAAAAGATTTTACTATATTCCTTTTTTCTATCCTTTGGACAGTCGATTTTGGCACACCAATATCTAAAGAAAATTTTCTCGCTGAATTAAATTTACCTAGAGATCGCAGTAATGAAACATACCACATTTCCTGTTTTCCTTCATCAGTAGATCGGCTGTATTTTTTAACTACACTGCCAGTTTCCAACAACAAACACTTCCACTTAGAAATTGACATTTTGGTTGGTGGAACAACATCAGCTCTGAATATCGTATGGACTCTGCTATATTGTCAAATATAATGACCATCCACAACATTTAACTTTGTAAATCCCATTTTAACCACTAAATATTTACACAGAAAAGTGAAGTAAGGTTATGACTAATTAATTTGTTTTATTCAATTCTGTTCAAATTGAATATTTGTTTAACCGTTTAACAATCTGGTTTCAATGATTTTTAATAGCTATTTTGTAATGAATAAAAAATATGGTTTATCTGAAATTGATGTTTTTAATTGAAAGCCGCCACTTTGTTTCTATATATCCCTAGAAGGTTGAAATTTTCACAGATCATTTTTAGAACCTTCGTTAAAAGTTTTATAGTTTCAATAGAATCAGTAGGAGAATGAGCAACTGATACTAAATCAAAAGCATATACCTCTTCGTGGGACACACGAATATATTTGGTATTGTACATTATTACTGTGAAATATGTATTTTAAATGCTCTGAATTGTAAACAATTATCTTTACTTTACAATTTCCTTTACTCGCCCAATACAGTAAAGGACGATTAGATTAACTTCGTATCCATTTCTGAGATTCCGCGTACAATCACTTATAGATGTTATCGTAGTTTCGCTTTTAGGTGGAAAGCTTGTTTTTTTCCTTTTAGTTTTAAAATCTTTCACTTTTCCATAGCTGGAATATAATTAATTATTTTTAATTAAAGATTTTAGAGATTCATTAAGAGATCTTTCACATTCTTATCAATTCACAACATGAATTATTAAATTATTTCTACTTTTAGTAAGTAGCCTATTTTATTACTTTATTTGGATCTAGAAAGCAATAGATATATTTAACTTCCGGCATTACTGAGTTCTTTGGAATCGGCAATCAGTTAGCTGGTTTGATAACTCTTTTTCTCTTCTATATTTCTGTTCTTTGCCAATATTTAAACCTCAAAATATGAATTCTTATATCCTACAGTCTTTATATCTGTTTCATGTATTTCAATCTTTGTCTTCCTTTAGAATTTTTTTACTTCTTATACATCATCCCACCACCAGATTAATTAAACCAAGTGTCTAAATGTAACATCAAAACAAAATCAATCTAATTAATCTCTTTTCAAGATTAGTCGTAAACTTCTTTCCTTCCTCCCTTATTCGTCTAAGGTCATCTTCATTTCATATTTTACCAACTCACCTAATCGATTGATTGATTGATAAAAAAGTATATTTTCCTTTATATATATTTTTTTTTATTATGTTTCACTACCATAAAGAGCAAATTTTCGTACTAGCATCTTAACGAATTCCTTTATAATCTCTAGATGTAAGTTTGATAATAGTAGGCCTTTTCAAGACCATAGTTAAAATTTTCTGTAAAATGAACCGAAAAAAATATGAATAAAATAGAATAGCTGGAAGCAGGATAATAATCTAATTCTACACTTTATTACATTCAAGAATATGGTAGGTTTTTAAATGCATTGTGCTTAAAAACCGTATTCGGTTTAACCGAAGAAATAATAAAATGTCAATGTAGATAATACTGTTTAGTATTATTAGATAAAAATGAATAAATATCCGCTTAAAAACACCATAGTCCAATGGTGCTTAATTTAACTTTCTATGTACACAGAAACAAATACATAATTAGTTTTTACTAATGATCTTCTCTAACGCCCTTCCAGCGTGTTTTTGGACAGATTTGGCAATCAAAGAGCCCTTGCTTTCCGCCATCTTTTGATCACTACTGAAAAAACAATTAAACCGCTTTCATATTCCTTCCACGAACTAAACTAGAGAAGGGAACGAACAAGGAACGTTCCATACACACGCGGAGTAAAAAAAAAACTACCTTCCACCAACACGCCAGAGTCGGTACTGCGGGAGCGACTATGTTCTTTCTCCCTCGCAGCCTGGCGTGCAGCTTCCTATGTGCGCATGCGCATAACAGCCAAACACTACGCCGCTGGAACTGTGAAGCGCACAGTTCCGTACAAAGATTTTTGTATATTTTTCATAAACTAGGGGATGCTACTGGGGGATATTCATAAAATGGGGGATATTAAGCTTAAGGATTATATATTGTACATTTATAAAGAAAGAAAATAAGAAAAAAGGATTCATTATATTAAATGTTATCGATAATTTTCAAGTGAAAGTAGGGGTGCTGCAGTTCCACAGTGCCTTTACGCGAGCCGCCACTGATAGTAGATCTCTTCTCAACATCAGTAGCTTGTGCCTATTTGATTTTGACGTCCTCTTACTTCGTTCATACTTAGTAATTTAAAAAAAATTAAATAACATTATTCTCCCACTTTCGATATATTGTGTTCTATTTGTATATTTAATATCTCATTAAATTTTTGTCACATTTACATTTGTTTAACTTATTTTCAATTTAAAGTTCACTTCTATCATTAAACCTATGCCATTTAGTATTTATTCTAACTCACTTGTGGTTTCCGACAAAAGAACAATATCAACAAAGCAATTTTAAACATCTATCTTTTCTTCTTAGATAGTTATTCCAATTTTTAATTTTTCCTTTTATCCCTGTGTTACTTCTTTGTTAAGGTGAGGACAGATGACAACATCATTGTCTCGTTTCTTCTTAATCAGAGCTTATTTTTCTATCATAATTGCTGTTTGATTCTTAAATATAATAAATAACTGTCCATTCTACATTATCAAAACTTCACTCCAGGTATATAAATGACAAATAGGTTCCATTATTATTTTTAAATCTGCAAGACCGTAGTCCCCGTGGGATCCCTCTGGGGGTTCTCCATTAGAGGCTAGGCATCAAGACCTGAGTCCCAGCAGGGGAATCCCTTGGGGTTTCCTCGCTAGAGACATGGCTTGTAACATAAGATCGAGTCCCGGCTACCTGGGCGGGGCCTAGCGCTTTACCGAGGTAGTTTGAGGCGGAGGCATCTCTCGGAAGGCAGATGAAAATAATTTAGGTTATATGGATACTTGAGCCAGTAAAAACTATAATTTGAATTTTCCAATTCCAACTATTTGTCGTCTTTTGTTTCCCAAGAAAAATATATTTAAAAACCATGTATTATATTTTACCTCTATATAGAATTTTTACCTGTTCAGAACACAGTAATTAAAGTTATGGGCACACATACAATTGTGTGTGTGTGTGTGTGTGTGTGTGTGTGTGTGTGTGTGTGTGTGTGTGTGTGTGTGTGTGTGTGTGTGTGTGTGTGTGTGTGTGTGTGTGTGTGTGTGTGTGTGTGTGTGTGTGTGTGTGTGTGTGTTATTTGAGATCCTTGCGTGTGAAAAGTTGTGATTTTAAAATGGTTCTAATCCTAAATTTTACGTATTTACTAACAAATTGTGTGTATTTGTCTAGAAAAAACAAAAATGAGAAAATAATTTTAATTCTGTTTATAAAAATTAAATTTTAAATTAAAACAGTAATACTGCAGGGAAATTAATTTAATTTAATTTTTTTTAATACAAAAAATCTGTCTTATATAAAAAAGAATTGAAAAGTTTATAAAATAAAAGTTCCTAATGTTCAGTTATTCTGGTTGTCTCTGAAATGTAATTGATTAAAACATTTTTTTAACAAACTTTTAATGTATACGTATCTATTTTAATTTTGTCAAACTTCACTTCACTGACGTAACTAAAATAGTAAATCTGTTTTGGTCCCTTATCCTCGTATTGATTCTGTGAAAACATTTGAAAACACGCCACCCTGTTTTCCACGCAGCTCATATTTGTTAATAATTAGTCAAATAGCAAACTAAATTTTTTTTTATTTAGCCTTCTAGCCTCCATTCGATAACTATTAGCCTTTTCTATCTGTAGATAACGATTTTAACAATATTTTCTTCAAAATACTTTAAATCTATTATATTATTTTTTCTGATGTCAATAGAAAATTAATTACGGAAAAATAACAAAGGATGTACAGTATTTTCCAAGAGAATAGATGAGACAAAGATTTTTAGCCTATCTTGTATAATTTGGCTAGAATGTATAATTTTTATAAATACGTAAACTCATCGTGCTGGAATTGTTAAAATAAAAAAAAAATTGCGCAAAAATATGGTTTTTAATTCTGGTAATTTTTTTTATTATTAATAATTTATTTTAAGTTATAAGTATAAAGCTATAATTTATCTTAAAGTTATCCTATATTTATTCATATTTTTCAACACGTTAATTTTTTGCGAACTTTGCTGTAAAAATATCAAATTATAAATACAGTTTCTTTTAAGAACATGACTTCAGTGACATTTCTTTGCTTAAGAACTGAAATATATTATAGCATTAAGATCGCGCTGAAAAGAATGATGGACATAACGTGTCCAATCTTAGCTACCAGAAATAGTCGAGCGACATATACTACTAACTAAGCTAACGGCAAGAGGAGAACTAGCAAGCAGCTGTTGGCAAAAAGCCCACATCTTAAAGTTTGTCTCGTCGGGACGCCTTAATTTACAATGGAACCGATACGCTTGACACTCCCTCAAATCGCTCAATCGAAAAAGCTGTTTTTCATTATAGACCTTTCACACTTATTAAGAGCCAAACTTATAAGTTATTATCAGCCTGTCGCATTCCTCCATCGCTATGGCGACTCTAGCCAAAACAAATCTATAAGCATATAAACATTTCTTTTCATACATGTTTTGGCATATGAAGATTGCAAATCACATTCAAATAAATGTTTCCCGATTTAAAAAAAAAATTAACTTCTCATCCTGTTAGTAGCTGTTTTTAATTAGAACAATAAATTTTTATTTTACTTGATGAATCAGTGAACTGACTTTGCCAAATTTTTTCGCAGATATTTCGGTCATACATTTTAAACAAAAGATATTTTAAGATAATTCTTTTAATTATTATATTCTTCAGAATTTTCAATAGAGAAATTCAATATTTTCTGAAAAGTAAGAATAAGTCGGCTGTATCTGTTGGTTTGATTACACTGGAAATAATAAAAAAAATATGTAATTGTTGTTTGTAATTATACCAAAGAAAAGAATACTTATTTTAAATATATCTTTTCACACATCTTACCAAAAATTGATAAAACTAAGCGAAAATAATTTGTTGGTTTATTAGAAAGTTTTCCAGCGACTGAAAAACTTAATTTTCGTATTCTATTTATATACCTTAGAAAATAAACCCGGCTTCTTCCGGTTTCAACTTACTAATTAAGCTTTTAATTAATAATATAGTTATCTATAATTTAAATAAGGAAAGTTTTTACAATAAAACGATTACATATTTTTGTAAAAACATTATATTAAATTTAATATGCCTTGGAAAAAATATGAACATCATTTTAAGATTTTAGTTTTTTAGTATGTACGGGTGTTAAATTCCTAGCTATAAGAGTTACATTTTTTCTTTTTTTTGTGGTTTATTCTAGGCGAAAAACGCTTCGGCGTTATAATCGCCCGGCCATAACATGTTTGTTGTAGTAAACAACCATAAATCACATTTTACGTCTCAATTAAAATACTAAAATTTCAAACTGCTGTACAGCAATTGGCATGCATAGCTGATACACATTACAGAAATTTAAATTATTGAGTATAAACAGACGGCCCTAAGAAACCGCAAAACGTAAGATAAAAGCATTTCATTATTCCCTAGAATATTTTGCTTGTTAGCCTCTAGTTTAAACTCGCGACGTAATGTCGGATAACAGATACAATCCAAAAGGATGTGGTGAACATTCAGTCAGCAGTCGCTGCGAGCACAAACAAGTGCATCTGTTTGAGTCATCAGATATCCAAAAGTGAGCCTAGTGTGCCCTATTCGTAAACGGCAGATATTAACCTCCTCTCGACGGTTATTTCTGCATGAGGAGCTCCACGGTGACACAGTGTTCTTAATTGGACAAAGTTTGTTGTCAGTGGTAGCATCCCATTCACTTTTGCCACTCATCATGAACCACCCTGTTCAGGAAACAGACAAGATCGTTTGAGGCGACACGATCGGTGAAAGGAAGCTGAAAACAAGCCTCCTTTGGCGCACTATCTCCGCGCTTATTGCCTGTAATTCCTATAAGTGTTACAGGCGACCATTCTCGATCATTCAATAATTCTCGAAAATTAGTAGGGTAAATGAGGAATGAAGTGGTTTCCTTCTTCATTTAATCAATTTCTTTTTTCACATCAGCATCAAACTTGCCGAAATTGAATTCTAGAAGTAACACGTACAGCCTGTTCAGCACAGAGGTTAAATTTATAATGAACATCATTACTCTCGAAGAAATGCAATCGACTGCTTCCGCTTGTACCAAAGATGCTTTACATGCGTCGTAGCCATTCATATTTTATATATTTGAGCCACATACAGCTCAAATATATATATATTGTGTGTGTGTGTGTGTGTGTGTGTGTGTGTGTGTGTGTGTGTGTGTGTGTGTGTGTGTGTGTGTGTGTGTGTGTGTGTGTGTGTGTGTGTGTGTGTGTGTGTGTGTGTGTGTGTGTGTGTGTGTGTGTGTGTGTGTGTGTGTGTGTGTGTGTGTGTGTAAGCCGTGCATCAGGAAAAAGCCGCGTGGTGGGAAAGTCCTACAACTGTTAACAGATTTTTTTTTTATTAATCATTTATTATATTTCAAGATTTGGCTTAGAATCGATCAGAAAATATTCTCAATATTTAAGTGACGATAGTTTTACTTATATTATTATGTAAATAATTAAATAAGTGTAGATATAATTTTTGATAACAATAATAATTATAAATTGTGTTGCATTTTACAGATCAAACATGCAAATTGCAAATTTACCAGAAATTCCAAAAAATGCTGCTGGTATCTCTGTAACTCAATCTGAGCATACGGCTCAGTCAGAAGAAACGGAAACACATGTAAGTCAGATTTAAATAATAGACAAGATTAAAGTTATTAATTGATTAATCTCCTGATGATCTCCTCCTTACTATTCCTTATCCTGTGTGCTTATTGAGAAATACTTTTTAAACGGAATATTTTATCGAAATTGATATTGTCTGTCTTTTACAGAAAGTTGAAGAAGAATAAATGCTATATTTCCTCATAAAATATTCTGTAATTCCCCGATAATCTCGAATACGTAACACACAAAGGCTTGTTTTATTTTTCTAAAGGAAAGAAGAAAATTTACGTAAAGGAATAAAATCAGGCCTGTGTAAAATTACTTGAGCGATAAATGGAATTCTTCTCATTCAGTACATTTATACTGAAAATAAATATGAACTTATCACAAACACAATTCTTCCTGTTAGTAATTGAAAAATAAAAATATTTCGTCGATTCAAACTTTTTATTGATCTTAAATAATTAAATATCCTTTGAAGTTTAAAATACTGTTAAATAAAATCTAATACAGACAGTAAGTTATCTCACGGTTTTTATTTAAAATACAGTTCCTTCAATATTTTAATTTATTTTTTAAGAAATTTATGTCCTGTAAAAACAAAATAATTTTTTTATACTGTGTCTCACAAAAAATTTCTCAAGGCATGTTCTACTGTTGAAAATAATGAAAAACGTTCACATAAACGTAGGTCTTTTTTTGTTTTACCTCCCGATCCGCAATCAAGCAATTCATTCCGCAGAGGATGAGATGAGTGTTTTATAGCGTGTATGAAAAATGTCATGCCTGACCGGGATTCGAACCTAGGACCTCCGGGTGACATAAACGTAGGTCTGGAAACCTTTTGTTTACGAGTTACGGTTAGCGAAATATTTCGCCCGTATTTCAGCTCTTCTAATAAAATGAAGCCCTTCTGTAATTTTTGGCACTCAAATTAAGGAGTAGAGTTGATGGTTTCTTATGTAATTTGAGCTGGGAAAAGGATAAAATAGGTCGCAGAATTATAACTCCAGTAGTTTTTATTATATCCGACGTAAAACATAAAATTCAGTGTTGAAAAACAAGTTTTTTTTTTAGGTTTGTAGAACAATAGTTTTGTTGAGTGACGAACAAACGCGGAAGATTTAGTAGAACAAAACTAGTAGAGAATTTAATTCGAAGAAAATTAATGTAAGTACAACTAATAAAAAGAAAGTAAAAACGTTTAAAAATCGATGTTTTATTGAAGCAAAACAGTCGAAAAATAGGCAGAAAATCATATTATTCTTTCTAGGCTTAATAATCATTCTTTTTAAACATTCTTCGGTGTATCAGCATTTACGAACGAAAGGGTCATTTCCAACGTGTTCCTTTTCTTTTGAAGGCCGAGTAAATCATCGTTATAATTAACAATTCAGCATAAACGAGATACAGTAAAAGGAAAATTTCATATCGCACTGGTTTGTCAAAAAACGAAGTGTGGCACATCATACGGAAAGAGAATCTTTATCCTTTCCGCCTGCAGAAGGTTCAAAATTTGCGGACAATAAATTTTTCAGTAAAAAACCGATTTCTAGAAGTTTTATTTATTTTTTATTAGTTGTATTTACATTAATTTTCTCAAAATTAAATTCTCTACAAGTTTTATTACTAAATATTCCGCATTTATTAGTCATTTAACAAAGTTGTACTACTAACATAAAAAAAAATGTTTTTGACACCGAAGTTTGTGTTGTTACACATCGGATATCTTAAAAACTACTGGAGTTACAATTCTAGGACCTGTTTTATCCTATTTCCCAGCTCAAATTACATAAGAAACCATCAACTCTACTCCTTAATTTGGGTGTCAGAAATTACAGCTTCTTTTTATTATTAGAAGAGCTGAAATCCGGGTAAAATCTTTCGCTAACCGTAACTCAAAAACGAAGCGTTTCCAGACCTACGTTTATGTGAACTTTATTTATTATTTTCAACAGCAGAACATGCCCTGAGAGTTTCTTCGTGGGATACTGTATATATTGACAACTTTCCTTTCAAATTAGATTCGGCAATAAATAAAAATCTAAAACAGTTTAAGAAACGAAATAACATAAATTTCTTTTTATGTAACACATGCTACAGAGCAAAATAACTACAAATACAAAACTAAGCGTACTAAAATGGGAAAGGAAGACGGAAGAAAAAATGTACTAGCAATTATTTCTAGAGGGAAATAATATTGCTTTAGTAACCGTGAGCCCATCCGTGCTAGAGCGCAGAGCGACTTTGGCAGAAAGACAAAACGTGTTTACACGCCGCGTCGTACCACTCCGCTACTCCGCTCATTGCGTCGCTACTATGCTATTTTAAGAACATTGTATATGCTGACACCAACCAATGTCCGCCAGGCTTTTTTAAAAAACCTACATGCGGAATGCACTATCATCAAACAAACTTTCATTCGTCTCTTTGTTTAATTCGCTTTTAATTTAAAATCATAAATGACACATTTCGTCTTTTACACTGTAAGAACTTTTTTTTTTAATACAGATTCCTGTAATCAAATACATAACTTATATTCTAAATTTACTCGTACTCGTAATAACGTGGAAAGAATAAATTATCTCGTGATTCGCATCATTAAAATCATTCTGTTCTATTAATAAAAGAAATACTACTAGTTGATATCGCTGCAATTGGGTCAAAAAACTTTCGAAATACACTAATAAATTGTCTTGTCGTTCTTTTTTACTATTTTAATAGTAAACGTTATAACAACAAATTCGATTAAAATTCCATTTAGTTAAATATTAAGCAGTTCCTATATATAGTCAACTGTTTGACCGTTATTTTCCAACAGCATGTTAGCCATTTTTATTCCTAAAGAACTTACAATACAAATAAGTCTTGTTTTGTATATACTCTTGATGTAATCTATTCATCAGTACTGATAATTGGTAAATATCGAGTTATTCAACAAAATTATCTCTTTTTAAGGTTCAAGAAAAACCCCACATTTATATTTTTCATAGTATTTTAATGTAATGCACAAAAAGACATAGAAATTATCATGAAATATATTCCAACGCTCAGTTGTCATAATTATTTAAATTTGTTCTGTTTTATACTACCTATACTTAAATGTATTAATGACTTTATTATTTTATTAGCTAAGCGATAAAGTTTCAATATTTTTAAAATAAAAACGTGCATCGGTGCGTGGACATACAACAGAAGCGAAGCTTCTTACGCAATATTATGCGAATTAATAATGGTACAAAATAACGTATACGCAATTTAAATAATTATAAAATTCTTTATTAATAATAAATATCAACTAACAATGAAATACGCATATTATAAAAATATTTATTTATATAAAACAGAAAAATTTAAACATAACATTGAAGTTTAATCATTATTATAAGTTGGAACGCGTGTTTTCTGTACTATATGGTCAGCTGTATTGCATCACCTGTAGCACTGACTACGGGTGATAGAGAGACAAAGAACGCGCGTATTTGCATAAGCTATATATATAAGAGTGAAAGGAATAACGCACGTACACGAATAACCCGTGTATAAGAGTGAGTCAAAAAGAAAGTGAGAGAGCGCTTATCAAACACGCGTGTTAGTATCTATATATAGCTCGCGGTTATAGTGGCGGAATCAGCTTACGCGTGACGCCTTTTCGTGACGATCGTTTTTTCTCAGTTGACTTTCCATCCCGAAGCCTGCGTTAAGAAGCTTCGCTTCAAAAAGAATACGTCAAACTATCTAATCCTTCATTATTTATTTAAAATACAAATATTAATCTGTTTGTTTACATTAATGGATCTATTCGATTTACATGAACTAATGTAACACATTTTATTTTTATTTTATTGAAGCATAATTACCCCAAGCAGTTAAATAATACAGGAAAACTGTAAGTCAATTAAAAAGAATAAATACATTTTCATTATTTATTTCAAACTGGTTAATCTCATCAGAAAAAGCTCTTATCGAAAAATCTTAGTTTTGGATTTAATTTTGAAATGGAATATTTCTTATAGATGTCAACCAAAAGAACTGCTCTTTTATTGTTTAACAAAATACTAATAAATTAATTATGAATATAACGTTTACTCTTCAAATGTGAAGACTAGATTTAACTGTATAGGTAGTAAGACGTATAAAGTAGATAATGTTTGATTTGTAGAAAACAAACTATTTCTGTTCACAAGAAACTTATTTAATAGAACTTTCTTTAGATTTTCATATTTCTTTAATGATTTCCAAGGTCGTTTGACCTATTTGTGTTTCTAGTCGTTTAGTAACGATTTCAATGAAATAAATGTAGATTAATTTAGCATTGATAACTATAAAGATAAAATATTATTTCTTTTAGATCAAAATATTTTTAAGGGTATGTTATAATCCTTAAGTTTTAAAGAGTTAATCAATCTTTTATTTTTTTTTTAGAAATTGGGCGTAATCCAGTTTATAAGGGCATCAAAAACATATTTATTTGTTTTTACATACGCTTCCCTTACTGTTTAAACTGATTTCTGGCCCGGTTTGCGCACATAAGAAGGTTCCGTATCTTGGCTGCCTTGCCTATTAAGGAGTTCTATCTGGTGGATTAGAATATTATAAATGTATTTTCTTGTTCATCGTGATTTTTATACGTGTTAAAAATACACACAATTCAAAAACAGCTGAGTTGTAAGCTGTCTCAACAGTAGTTATGCCGTCATCGGGAAAAAAACGCCCCAAGAATTTTTTTTGTATAAAATTAAACAATTTTTTATTCGTAAACTTTTTTGGAAGGTGTAAAATAAAGCAACCAGTGTGAATTGTATGGTGACACAAACGAAAGTTTGTTAAAAAAAACATTGAAAATGTTAATTCTATATAAAACATTAAGAATATAACCTATTTATAACATCTATATAATATACCATTTGTTCAGACTCAGTGCATATTATTAAAAATTTATTTAAGAAGGACTTTAAAATTTAAAGGTCTTTCTATCAGTTCACACTCGGCTTCTGTCGGCTGCACTCTGCTCCGTACAGTTCACTCAGCTCCTTTCGGATGCACTCGGCCCTAACGACTCAGCGGCTCCGTACACATTACATAAGCCAGCTCCGCACTGCATTCAGGCAGTGCGGAGCTGGCTGATTCTTCTAGCCCTCTTTTATCACTCTTCATGGACTCAACGGTTCAAACTTAGAAGATATAATATTACATATTTCTTAACAATTTATTATTTATGAAATCATTAAAAGACATTTTTATATACACTTATACATAATCTTGTATTATTCATTCAAATATTAAAGGATCATATATAATTACGAAGTGATGAATATTTATATTTATTTGTTATTTGAACCAGCGGTAAATACATAGAGTAATTATCCTAACCAAGCTAGTACACCAAGACGGATATTATCTCGACACCATTTATTTATGAATTGTAGAAGTCAATCTACATTACCATATACGCTTGAATCTTGTGCGTGGGAATGTGGAATCGATATTTTTTTTTAGCGTATAAAAAATGGCTATGCTCTATAAAATATGTCTGACCTCTATAAACAGAAATTAGGTGTAACCAGAATCTAAATTTAATCAAGCTGACTCGATCAGTAGTATTATTTACACATAATACAGTGAATCTATGAAAACGCGTTATGGATGGAATTCGTACTTTACACCGACTATCAGTGCTGTCACTAGTGATTAGATGGTCACTTCTGATACTTCTCTGTTCAGCACTGCCTTTAGTAGGATTTGAACCTTAGAACTCTCGACTTCGAAATAAGCTGATTTACGATAACGAGTTCACCAATAGACCAACCCGGTGGGTTGGTCACTTCTGACAGGTCAATTTCGGCAGTCTCTAAATATGATCACTGGGTCAGACGTAACTTTTAATTTTTATATGTTCATCTGCGATTACTAATGTTCTCGATACTAATCGCTAACGAGTATTTAAAGATATGCAAATATTTCATACATTCAAATGTTTCATTGACGTCTAGAGTGATACAAGACATTTATTTATTTATTCAATTCATCTTTATTTATTTATTCATTCAATTAAAGCTTATTGTCTCATATGTCTATCAATTTATTCAGAAATATTTTTAAAAAAGTAATTATTAATAAGATGCAGCGTGATTAGCATTCTGACTACCTTTACGAACGCAGTAAACCTATAAATTATTTTATGTGTATTTTAGTTTGAAATCAACGTTTTAAAACTTTTATAAAATTATGGGTCGGTTGAAAAACAGGCAAAATTAATTTTTCATCAAACAGATTTTGGCAAAAAAATTATTATATTTCACTGAGATTTGCAAATAACGAAACAATCGTCCGTAACCTGAATGTCCACGATGAAGACGGAATAGAGAATAGGCCCTAACACTTAGCTTTGGGGAACATCTGAGGTAATGTCAAAGAAATCAGATAACACCTCCTTATACTCAAGTGGGAAAAAGCAACCCTCCAAGTAACTACGCAATATCAGATAGAATAGTTAAGTTTATTTAGAACGGTTTCATTATGAAGCTGTACTGAAAAATATCAACAGGTACTTTCTCTCTGAAATCAACCGTATCATAAATTTTGTATATTATTTTATAATATATAAATTTATTCCGTATTTTATCCACTCAAATAATTTTTACTGTTGTTTTTCCCCGATAATATGCCTCACAAAATTTTTAATGAGAATCTATACATATTTTTTTCTCATTCAATATATAATGGTCTTATTTGTTGAAAGATTAAAATAAGGAATACTGATGCTCCATTTGCCATGAATATTATGAATTATTCATCCTTAGTTTACGTTTTGAGTAATATGAATGCGTCAAACTAATTAGCTAAATATTAAAACCTTATAAATTTCATATTTAATTCATTTCTCTTACCGGTCATTAAAGAATGAATCATCCATAGATAAAATAAATAAAATACATTGCGTGATTAATTTATTTTTTATACTGCTACGAATAAATGAAATCGTAAGAGTACCTATATGCCCAAATAAACATCTTAAATTACTACTGCATTATCAGTTATTATTCACTATTACTGCTGTCTCCAAATCTTTTTGTATTTACCATATATCTTCCTAGAATTGTCCTTTGGTACTTTTTAAAAGTTGGAAATGTAAAATTACATAACTTTATCTTACTATTCGTCCAATGATGATTCGTCACTGCCTGACGATCTTCATTTAAATGTAATTGATTATTTAATAGGTAAATTTAGTTTTTTTTTTATTTAGTCAGCATTTTTTTATTTCTGTAATTTTTTCACCGATATTTTAAAATTGAATGTGCCGAAAATGAATGTGATAGGCTTTTAGAGGTACTGAATAACACTCTAAATTTATTTGTTCAAATCGTACTATAAAAATCAATGATACATAATTAAATTCTGTCGAAATTATGGCGTTGATGACATTGTAGGGTACATTGATGACATTTACTTTTTTGGTTAGATTTTATGGAAATATAGAAATTTATAGATTAAGCTTATCTTATGTGTAATTTATCGCATAATTTAATGTAATTAATTGCAAGATATTTTAAATAATAAATTAATGTCGGTAGTGGATCTAGATCATAAGAAATAATTTAGATTGAAAAAAATAAATAAAAACTTAACTTACTGTAATTTTAAGAGTAAAGATATATAGGAAGCTTGCAAAATTAAGATCTTGAATGTTATGTTCCTGTGCAGTAAATTTATTTCGTTCATTCAGTATGTAGGCTATTCGTTATGCGAGAGCCGCTTCAAAATTTTCTACTCCCTGTTAGGCAGAAGTATAACAATTACTTAATTATATTTTTCTTTACACCTTTACATGTTTAAAAACCGTTACTGTGCTCAAATTTAATTATATTAAGCCTTCAATTAAAACGTTACCTTGTAAATGAAAACCAACATTTTGAGCCTATTCTGGGAGTAATTTCGATGTTTCAAGAGACGTTTAAGGTAGTTAAACAAAGTTATTTAGGTTGTGCAATAAGGTTCACTTTAATTTTTAACAACTTCTTTTACTACATAATTTAATAATAGCTACTAAATTAAGGTTTAAGGATAAATGTTAGAATTGTAACTGTTTCCTACAACTACCACTGCTAGTTCACAGAAGTAAAGGTTATATTATTTTTTAAGACTAAATTAAACAAAAATATTAATCATTTAATGCATTTCAACCATTTAAAAGTATTTTCTATTGTGTCAAATGATTTTAGAGAAACGTTTAGCTATTATGTTATCATAATATTATGTTTTTAATTGTAGATTAATAAGAAAACAAATACAAATGTAGTTTTTTTTTTCTTTCGTTCTGACCTCTAAGAATCACGTTTACGTAGATCAGACATCTTTCTTTTCCAAAAACTCTTCATCCTTTCACTAATCTTTCTATTCATTAAACTGCTAGAAACTATCAGAAAAACGTAGAGATATAATAGCTGTATATTATCCGATTACTGTTCTTTGTTAATTTGTGAATCGTTTCTTCAATTACAGTACACTAATAATGAACGAGTTTAATGGATTAATGAATGAGACATTCGATACAAGTATTAAGTTCATACAGTCCTATAGTTTATACAGTTACTACGGGTATTTACTGATTAGTGGAGGTTAGCTTGAAGGAGTGGCCAATTATATTTTAAAATAAAGATAAATCATATTTTGATTAAAAATACAATATTTTACCGTTGTTAAATTAAAAGAATAACTAGTTCATTCCCGTTTCTTTTTTACTATTAAAAAATTATTACTACTCTAGCAATATACTATTAAAACTGCCGTTATTAAAAAAAACCATAAATATAGTTTTTATATGTGAATTTTGAGTAAAATGATAGACTTTTCTTTAAAAAAGACAAACGCGATTATAAAGCATTGAGCTTTTATTATAAAACAGCGCCAAGCTAGTATCGACATTCTCTAACCCCCACTAAATCCTGCACAAAAATAAAGTTACCCATAATTTTGTGTATCCAAATGAGTATTACTCGTAGTTGGCTAATTTTTTTAGAAATCTTTACAATTCTTCCTCCAATAAGAGCATTTAAAAATGATACGGAATAAGTAAGAGGAGATGAAATCATGTTAAAAGAAAATATTTACCATTTTAATATATTATGGCAATAATTTAATTAAATGTGGGCAGTATCCGGACTGGCTATTTTCTGGCAAGTATAACAATGATATTGGTTTCTCGCCAACACCTTATGTTTTCCTTCAAGAGGAACTATCGAGGTAAAAAATTTACGACCGTTTTTACATGAGCACTCACTAAAAAAAAATGTCCAAACATCAAATATAACCATCTTGCTTCCTGCTATAAATTATGTGCGTTACTTTTCTGATCGTTAGTTAGCACTGTTTTGTTTAATGATTAAAAGTAAATTTTATATGCTTTTAAACCAGTTATGGGTTTTCTCTCAAATCACATTTGTCTTTTTTTAAATATTGTGATTTGTTTTCTTTTAAATAAGTTATCTATTCATAAACAACTCGCGTTCTTTTTTTACTACAAGTTTAGCCTATTTCTTGTGCTTAAAATAAAAGTAAATCAATATTATTTGTTAAAATTTTAAATAATAGTGTTGTAGTTTAAGAAGCTTTTGGTCCTGTGATAACCAGTAGTGATGGCGAATATCTCTTGTACTGTTTAATTCAACTCAAGTAAATCTGGTACATGTTTCTTGTTTATTGGATAAAAATAAGAATTTCTAAATAAAGTTAAACGTTATTTAGGAATAAAGTGTTGTATAATTTATATCAAATACTAAGACTGCTAACGTGTACTAAAAAAAGATTATTAATCTTGACATTTTTAAGTATAAATCTTCTATTAAAAAAATGAGGGGTAGGCTTTCAAAAAAAAATCAGGCAAACATCATAAAAAATGATATCTCTGCATGCATATTATCGATTTATTTTGAAATCATATTAGTATAATTACATGACAAATTCTGTTCATGACTGTACGTATTTTTTAGAATTCTGCCTGAAGAAAAGTTAGTTAGATTTAATAGGTAATGTATTTGATAAAAATCTGCAGGCAGAATGTTTATTTATTTCAGTGGTATTGGCTTATCGATTAGAACAAATGCATTTCACTCTGTTAGTTGCTATGACACCTGCTCATTAAATTTACTTAAAAGAATACAATTGGCTATTAATGATATTCCACTAAATTAATTAGTAGTAGTAGTAGTAGTAGTTTGATTCCCTTGTGCTATCAGATATACTAATTGAAATTGAAAATAGTTTAATAGTTAACATATGCCCAGCTGTCGACAATATTAATAATTATTTTCATTCTGGCATCTGTAGTATCTAATTTGAAGGTTAACTCTTAAAACAAAGCTTGGGTAGTGTTGATATTGGATACAGATATTAGTATTTATTTATTTAGACTTGTAGTACAGCAATACAGTTTTGTTTCCTGGGTATAATAATAATAATAATACAATTCTTATAGATAACCAAGTAATCAACTATGCTCATAATTATTTATACTTTGGTATTTTTTTGGCATATATGATGGTCCAGTTATTAGATAAAGGCGTTTTGGAAGCTAGCAGAAATCAGTTTCATAGTCTCAGTCTTTTATACTTTATGATTTATTCATACAATTATTATAAATGTATCTCACAAATTCTCATAAAGTAACAAACAATATGTTGAGAGCTCTTCAAATAAGAACCATAATTTTATGCTATTGATTTACAGAAAGACTATTTTTAACCAAAACATTAAGATGAATAATTCATTTGGTAATTTTACATTTTATACAATTAACTACAAATGATCAAATTAGAAACATTAATACCTGATGATTTTATCTGTATTCAGAATTTGAAGTCTTCAGTAGTAACTTATATTGTGTTGACCAATGATAAAGCATTATCATATGATAGCATAGCATGCTATACTATGGTCTATCAACTTACATGAAGGAATGATAGCATTCCTATCTTTCATTTTCAAAATTTTTGGTTTGAAACCTAGTCAAGTTTGCCATGTTTAATAAGCTACAAAATGTACTTCTTATCATTTACCATTAATAAATTTTAAATGGTCTAATACCTGTAGTTATTTAAAGAATAAATGAATAACTGTGATATATCTTGACAGATTAATTGGCATCTTATTTTTTATTTATCAGTCATTTTTATCTCATTTTTTTAGTCAATCAACTTATAAATGTTATATCAAAGTTTCAGCCAAATACATAGTTTGTTTAATTGAATACCTTTTTTACCAATGTACTTTGATGGCTAGATAGTTGTCTTAGGAATGGTTGGTCTGAAATAGATAAGATTAGCTGTCACTAAATCTCACATACAGCTAGTCATAAATCGTAATATAAATAAAAGTAAGATTAGCTTAGAATTCATCTCTATCCTCATTATTTTTAATCAGTAGCATTTAAGATTTAGTAATAAAGCATCCTTTTTTTAATTTTTTCCTTAAATAAATAATGTAATATTATTACATATGTAAATATTTACACTTCATATATGTTTATAAATATATCATTTACTTTTACACATTATGTTATAGACATTATTTTTTTTTTCTTATTTAACCTCCAAGACAAGCGTTAGGTATTACTTCAGAGGATGAGATGAATGATTTTGTAGCATGTGTGAAAAATATCATGCCTGACTGGGATTCGAACCTGGGACTCTGGGAGAAAGGCTCGGTAAAATACACATTATATTTACACTTCATTAATTATTTACATTTTCAGTAGACATGTTTTCATAATTCAGTAACATTGTTTGATTATAATATGGAATTTTAGGTAGTAAGGTTTTTCAATCATGTTTAGATTTTTCTTGGCGGCCTCCATGGCGCAAGTGTTAGCGTTTCGGCTTTTCATCTGGAGATCCCAGGTTCAAATCCTGATCAGGCATGGAATTTTCACACATGCTACAATTTATTCATCTCATCCCCTAAAGCAGTACCTATTGGTGATCCCAGAGGTTAAACAGAAAAAAGAAGATTTTTCTTGCATACTTCCAGTAGTGTTTAATACATTATTATGATATTATGACTATAAGTTTATACTTTTCATAAAATCAAAAGATACCAAATAACATATTTTAAACATAAAATTATTGTATTATATAATGAAGGAAAAATTATTTATCAAGGAGATATGTGTCCTTATTCCTCTTAAATTCACTAACTGTTACTTAAAGGTTAGTTACAGAATGCACAGGCTCAGTCAGGCGGTAGAGCATTTAATTATAAGTGATGATGTTTTTTTTTGTATTTTTAGATGGAAAAGAATGAGGGAAACAAGCACATAGTTCAGAAATCAAACAGTCTAGCTGAGGAAGAACAGAAACAAACTGTTCAACAGTCAGTTCAAAAAACTGCTACTGGAATGATTGCAAGACAAGTTACAGAAAGTGTTTATTCATCATCTTACTCTGAGGAATCTGAGGAAACTATATCATCAGTTGGTCAGGTAAAGAGTATTAAAAATTAGTAGATTAAATATGTTTTTAATTTACTTAATTTTTCTTTCAATAAATAACTTAATGTGCTTGAAGTATTCCTTAATTTTAATAATAATTATTAAACTTTAGTGATTATTTATGTATTTTCTCATATAATTAAAAAAAATCATTGCTATTTACAAGTAAATTAATTAATTTTTTAAGGTTTTATTTTTAGTTATAATCATAGGACCAATTCTTATAAATGTAATTAAAAATAAGTTGCCAGCACATTAAGAAAATTTAATTAGTAATTTAGGAATAATTTATAAAATATGCTGTGATGTTGCTGGAATATTAAAATAAATATAATGCTTTAATATGACTTATTCAGTTTCAATTTAAAAATACGTAACTTTGAAGTAAATACTTTTTTTTTGTAATTTTTTAAAAACATATATTTTTATTATAATATAATGTTTTTGAGGATAATTAAAGAATTATTTTGGAATAGTACAGTTAACAAGAAAATAATAATATTTATCTTGAAGTAGGTAATCCAATTTTATTATTTCCTTTGAGTAGTATCCATATTTTTTTTATTGTACACTTTCCTATAATTTATATTTATTAAATTTTATCTGTGATAAAATGTGCTTTTTACACTACAATCTGATAAAAAATAGTCATTCTTTTTGAAGTGATGCAACCTGCATTTGTGTACTTCCTACTTTTATGTTTCCCAGCATTGTGTACAGAGTTGTATAAGTCACAAAGCATGAATTGAAATGCCTATTTAAAGCCTTTTACCTGTAAACATAGGAATTACTACCACATTTTGAAGATAAGTCTTACTATAAGCCCACTGTAATAATCATGAAATACATCTCAAACATGGAAACATGATATGGAGAAAAATATGTTACTTAAAATATGACCCAAGTTACTCCCTCTCTTTTGAGAGAGGGAGTAACTTGGGTCATTCATATCATGCTAATGTCAACTCTAGTTAATTTTACGCTCTTTACAACACCATATTGGAAGGTGTAACAAAATTATATTGTACCTTGTATTACCCTTAATAAATATTTCTAGACCCTTATTTATATATATTTTATTCTTATATATATGTTTTATTCTTTTAACATATTACCAGCATCATCATGTAGTATACTGGTTATTCATTTAAACCATGATTAAAGAATTTTTTACAGTCATTAATTAAATTTGGTGATAAATTTTAATTATGTAATAAATTAATGATTGCTAGTAGTGATATATTTATATTTGTTTTTGCTTTTATTATTGTTCTGTATTGCTTTTATAGGATTTTTTTTATATTATACTAAATAGCTTTTTTTGTTTTGTTGAAATTTTATATCTTTGTTTTCTTTTGTTATAAAAGTGCTTTTGTAACTATGCGTTTATGTAAATTGTATTGTCATGTGAGTAATATAAAACAATAAAATTTTATCATTATAAAAATACTTTATTAAAATTAAATGTATGCTAAATAATATTAGCATATGATTCAGTTAATTTTATTTGTTAACATAGCAAATTATCAACCAGTAAATAAAGTTTTTAAATATTATAGGTGTGTATAATATTTTCTAATTAATCATTAAATTGTTAGTAGATATGGACTGGTCGCATTGCTTTATTTATGCATTTCTATTATTTCTTTGGCATTTTATTGCATTTCTTTGCAGTGTTTCTAGAAAGTTTTTTTTTTTCTTAATTTGCTACTATTTGTTATTATTTTATCATTATTTTTAATTTTCAGGATACTTTAAAATAAAAATTTTTATAAAGTACATTTATTGTAACTTTTAATGTTCTTTTTTTCTCATAAAGAGTAATAACTGCTCTGTACTATTTCTCAAAAAGATGTGTGTAATAAAATTTAACTAATAAAAAAAAAAACAAATTTATTGTTTATCAGTTTTAAGAAAATATTTACTCACTTCACTAAACACTTTTATTAACCCCTTATTTTTAATTTTAGTATTTTAGTATATTTTTTACAAGGAAAATGTGCTTTTTGGATTATGGTATAATTTATTTTTCTTCTTTTTACTGTTGATTTAAATTTTTTTGTTTTTTTTTTAAATAACTTAATCACACAGCATTTTTATGGTGCACTGTTTTTCTTATTTAATATTTTATAATTAAATAACAGTTTGCTTATGAATATTTATAATCATAAAAAGTTGAAACATTCCTTTTAGAATACAAAAACACATAATTGTTCAAAAAAAAATACAAAAAGAAAAATTTACTCACATTTTTTACATGTTCAACTTATTCTGTTAAAATAATTACTACATATTTATTATTATTTATTACACATATTTATTTATTTATTTATTATCAACAAATGTTTTTTACAGAAACAACAAGTTTATAATTTTAAACAACTGTCAATAAAAATCTTTTAGATATTTTTTTATTTCATTTATATTTTTTTAATGTTTATATGATAGGTACAGTACCAGTTTTTTCTGTTACAGAATATAAACAAAATGCTCTATTATTAATAGCACTTTAAGTTCAACAATATTAATTATAGTCATATTAACTTTAAAACTTGAAACATATATGTTGCAGTAATATCACACTATATCTTATAACAATTTTAGATATAAAAATTACCCAAATTTTTATATCTAAATTTAATTTTCTCAGAAAATTTCTTGTGGAAATTGAATTCTTTAGTAGTTGATGTTTAAAAAACTCAATTTATAATTTTTACAACAGTTAATCTAATATAACAACACACACATTGTCTAGAACAGCTCAGAGTAACAGCTGGAATGGTGATAATGGATGCCGTGTAGGAAGTATAATTGAATAAATATAGATAATATATGGTTAACACTGATGGAATGTTGTATTAATACAAATATAGTTAAAAAAATTTCTTGAATTTTGTATTAGAAATAAACTGGTATGGTTCACATCTTCTAACAGTAAAAAAAATTAGAAATATAGAAATGTTCATGTATTCACATGGAAATTATGTAGTGTTTAGTTGTAGTGATAGGTAAATGATTTAACAGAAATAACAGTTATAATAAAATAGGCTCTCTTATAAATTCAGTACATCAAATTTATAGGTTCTAATGCTCTTACTGGTAAAGAAGATTATTTTCAGAAATCTTATGATGGCTATCAATTTTTAAGCACAGTTAAATTACATTATGAATGTGACGTAGTTGTGAATTTTTTACATTTCTAATGCAGTTACAAATTTTTAAATTCAGAATAAGTAAGGAAAATTAATGCTTATGTGCGTGCAGTTTTCTTTTAATTGAAAGTTTAATCATATAAACATATGAATATTATACTGATAGAAGTTTCTAGAATGTAATTTCAACTACACCTAAGTAAACATAACAATTATCTGTTTTGCTACTTAAAAGAAATAACAAACATCAAAATATATACTGAAATATGCTACATATATACAAAATACAATTTTATTTTGGATATACATATTTGATTACTGTTTAAACAACTTAATTTAAATTGGGACTGAAAAAAAATGTGAAAAAATAGTTCATTTAATGACAAGTTGTTTTATTATAATTCAGTAACTTAATGTTTAACTGTGCATGTTTATTTATTATTAATCATGTTATTAATTGATGATTAAGATAAATCACATTTTTTAAGATCGTTTTTTTCATATATCACAAGTGAAACATGCAAAAGATGAGATAAAACATTTTTATAAATAGGAATGTTATGTATTAACAACGTACAAATAATATCAATTATTATTAATTGTAATCATTTTAAAAACTTGTAATTAAAAAAAAAAATAATGATAAATAGTGTTGTCAAAACAATATTTGAATGAATAAAAGCAAGTGCATTAAAAATGAATTAATGATTTTTATTTTATTTTCAGTTAGCTTCAAAATGTTTCATCAATTGATTGCATTCCTATGTATAAAAATGTTTCATATTTTACAAATTAATAATAATAAAAAAAAGAAAAAACAGTTTGCTTTTTGTTTCACTAATTTATAACAATATAACTTTGAAACATTTTGAAGTCTAACTTTAAAACTTACATCTTTCTTCCTACATCTATCTATAATTCCTTTTCCTTTACATAATCTTTATCTGTCACAAGTTTAAAACACAATACTGAATTTGTTACATATAACATATTTATTATAAAATTGTGTCCTTTAGTGCTGCTTTCCCCGTTGTACAAGTTTTGATACAGGAAGAAGTTAATATATACAGCTCTTTAAAAGACACTTTTCCAAACACTACTTAGTTAAGACTAGTATAACAAGTATCCTTCAGTTTATTATGCAGTATAACTATAAAAAATAAAAAAAGAGTATTAAAAATTTAATTTAATTTGTAGTGAGACTGATATCTTTATGTTTCGATAGTTTCTTGTTTTAAACAAAACATTAATAAATTACATAACTACAGATAAATTACTAAGTCACTTAATATTGACAATTAATTTATTTTATTTTACTTAAATCCAATTTTCCTAATACATCATTACAATTAACATAAAAGTAACTGTCATGAAACATGAATAGAGAATTAACTTAACAGTACATCTATAGCAACTATAATCAAATTAAAAATGCTTATTTTATTTGTTGAATCAGTTGAGGCATTGACAGAAAGTAAAAATTTTTAATGTATCATAAAACACAAACTAAAATTTTGAATATTCTATATCAATCTTTTGAAATTAAATTATTAAACTACCTTCTACATATACATACTTCTATCTAAATTCTTTACATCTTTGTTTTCTACTGATAATATTACAAAATTTTCATATACAGTACATGTAAGGGTCAGTAGACCAAAACATTGAATCATTGTAAGAAAATTGTTTGGAGTGCTTTAAATATAAACACTCCACTGTAAAAAATGTCTTTGATACAGGAAATAACAATTCATAAATTTCAAATATATAGTTAAACAATGTACATTTGAACATCAAATGAATGCATAAAAAATGCAAATCATTTTTGGCAGAGATTAAAAGATATTTTAATCATGTCAATTAATGAAAGTAATCAAAAAAAAAAAGTTTAATTTTCATAATAATGAATTTTTACAAATAAAACTTCTGTTTTACCATCCTAGACAAATTTTTTTCTTTAGGACAAGTTTGACACAAATTCAGTAGCGAAATTTAAAATGTTTATTTATATAAGTGTAAGTCAATTATTATTTGCGATTTAGTTATAAATTTTATTGCAATACAAATAGGAAACTTACATGTACATCATTTTTCAACATAGTCCCCTTGCATTTCAATGTACTTGGCCATCGTTGCACAAGCTTCCTGATGCCCTTATAAAAGAAGGTTTTTGGTTGAGCTACAAGCCAGGAATGTAACACTTCTTTCACTGTTTCATCTGAGATAAATCGACAGCCCCTTAATGCCTCTTTGAGTGGACCAAACAAGTGGTAGTCAGAAGGGGCAAGATCAGAACTATGCGGAGGATGAGCCATTACTTCAAAGTTGAGTTTCTGGAGCATTTCAGCAGTGTGGGCAGCAGTATGTGGACAGGCATTGTTGTGCAACAACACAACACCTTTTGACAGCAGTCCTGGCATTTGCTTCGATTGCAGGCTTCAGCTTGGCAGTAAGCATCTCACTGTAACATGCACTGTTTATTGCCGTGCCCCTTTCCTCATAATGTTCCAGTACTGGGACTTGTGAATTCCAAAAAACCGTAAGCATCAGTTTTCCTGTGGATGGTTGGACCTTGAAATTTTTTTTGAAGGGCAAAAATTTGGATGTTTCGATTCCATACTCTGCCATTTACTCTCAGGCTCGTAATGCTGGATCCCTGTTTCGTCACCAGTGATGATTCTGACTAAGAAGACCGTTCGTTACCATAGCGATCCAAATGTTTTTGGCAGATGTCCAAGCGCATTTGTTTATGCAACTGTGTGAATTGTTTTGGGACTCATTGCACAGACTTTATGAAACCCAAGTCTGTTGTGGATGATTTCATAGGTAGAACCGTGAATAATTTGCAGACGATTTGCCACTTCATCGATAGTTACTCGTCTGTCTAAGAAAACCATGTCACGTGCATGCTCAATGTTTTCCTTGTTTGTGGCGGTAAATGGTCGTCTGGCTCCTACATTGTATGTAACACTTGTGCGACCATTTTTGAATTTTTCAATCCATTCATAGACACTCTGTTGCGGCAAATCACTGTTCCCGTTTTGTACCGAAAGTCTTTGCTGAATTTCAGCCCCTGATACACCTTCCGACCACAAAAAACGGATCACTGAACGTTGCTCTTCTTTGGTGCAAACAGAAAGCAGAGCAGCCATGATTAACGGTAGGGTAGCAATAATGGAACTAACCTAGCAGCATCAAACCTGCACAGACATAACAACAATTAAACCATGCATGCATCATCTATGCAATACGACAGTACTACACAACGTAAACATAAACAAAAATATAACTAAATTGCGGATAATAATTGACTTACTCATGTACTAGTTGTTCAAAAGCTTTTGCATAGCTGTATGACTTTCTTTTGTAATTTGTAATTTTATCAATTTTTATTTTTTATTTTAAGCTTTCCTTTATTTATGTTCTTCTTACCAAAGATGAACACGTTTTAAGACAATCGTTTTTATTGTTATTCATTGTAGTAACTGCTGATTACAAACTATTTAATTACAAATATGCTACATTATACTGTACCATTGATATCAATATTAATAAGTATAGCCCTAAATAACAACTGTATAGTACTCAGAAGTTTTAATCCTTAGATTATCCTCACAATCTTAAACTTTAATTATAATTATAACAATAATTTATTAATATAATCAAAATGAAATTGATTACTAAAAAATAAATCTACAATCAGATATATAAGTGATCAGATACAATGTTTGTTTAACAATAATATTATTACTATTATATTTACAACATATTCTATATCAAAATGGAAAATAGCCAAAACCCAGCCAAAGCTGATGGAAAAATGGAAAATTATCATAATTTTCTATTATCTGAGTTCTATTACAAAGCAATGCTAACAATTTTGAAAAAAAATTTGATGATTAGGAAAAACATTAGTGATTTGATTTTTTTTCAGTTCTTTTAACAGTATAATGCCATGCCTACTTCTACTGTGTTAAAACAGTGTTATAATTCAGCAGTGAGTTATAGCACGTTTGTAAAACTGAGATATAGTAAGTCATTTCGCAGCAAAAAATATATATTAATAATCTTTTGTTTTACACTAGCTTTATGGTACCAATTCTTGTTTTTATAGCTGAGATGAATCTAAAAAGTCCCAGGTACACAAGGCAGAACTGATAAGAGTTGCTTTCACTGTGGTAATACTGACTATCCAGCTACTCTTTTTGGTAAACAGATTAAAGCTGTCACTTGTAAAGTAAAATATCACCTGAATTTTTATGGATTTGACAATCTGATATGCAACAGTATATTTAATTGTGTGAAGAAGACATTGTTAAACTACTTCACTCCTCACTTTAGGAAAAATGCTTCAGGGAAGCCTTCTATGGAGAAAGCCTATTATGGGATACTTGTTATTCTTAAGAATGATTATGTCGATTTTGGGAGTGACTGGTCATTTTTGTCAGGTTCCTACAAAAATTAGAATTCCAGCATTTGTAAATACATAAACTCCCATTGTCTACCACAGTTCTAAAACGACGAGTATCTTACAGTAACAATTTCTTTGTTAAACAAACTTCTAAGGAAAAGCAGCAATTAAGGACAAATCTATATATCTTAGAAATACTTCATGAACTATTTCACCTTCTTATTTATTCTTGCCAACAAAAATTGTTCTTTATTATATAGATTTTTTTCAACACTTACTCTGCTTTCAACACTTTTTAACATATCTAATCCAGATATATATATGGAGAAATTTAACTGGCATTAAATACCGGGTTAGGACTGATAATTTCTTTCTACTTTCTTGCAGTTAGGATTCAGTCTGTTGTTGTTAAAGAATTGAACAAGAACTTCTTACTGTAAATAATATGTTGCAATGAAAAAATAGACAAACGTTGCGTTTTGTTTGCTACTAAATAATGACTGGTTGATGGTCTGTTCTAAATGAAACTCTTGGTTATTTTTAGTATCAATTCAGAAATGTAAAGAATATATTCTTGTTTAACAGTGTCCTAATAGAACAAATAAATTTTATAGAACATAAATATTTCAGATTGAATTACTTAATATGATTATACATAAGAAAAATGTATATACATCTCAGAAACTTAGTGCAATATATTTAATCATAAATGAAAAAATATCTGGCCTGTATAGTCATTCCAAATATAGCTTAAGCATAACCAGGTTAATTTATTTAATTTAGTAGTTGAAAGTAACACCACTGTGTTTTAAACTATTCAGAATAGGTATTTTTTTCTTAGCGTATATATTATTTATAAGAGTTGTTACATCTACATTGATTGTCACTACTTCATAGACTATTGATTGTAGTAAATATAGTATTTGTATATCCCACTGGTTAACTGCATTACAAGATTTTCTCAAACCTTGAACTCTACCATACCCAAAATTTATTGAATTATATTACAGAATTAAAATGAAAAAAAATCCTAAGAAATATTTTTAGAATTTCTGCTTTATAAAATAGTTGATTGTAATAACAGTCTATATAATCTGATACAGAAAACATAATTTGTAAAGTAATAATTTTAAAGTAATTAATGATGTAACCTATATTTATTTATCAAAAAATCTTAAGGTGGAATAAAATTCATATACCGTTTGTATTTAAACTAGAACATAAACAGTGAGATTATAAGTTTGTATTAATTGCATCCTCCCTTATTACTTGACCACTGCAAATTAAAGAAAGATTATGTTATAATGTTATTAGCTTTTTTGGTATTTAAAAACCAAAAATTTTTAAGAATTTTTCCTTTACATGATAACTTATTGATCTATATATTTTTTTTAAATTATGATTATATTTTATGAAGCTGATTATATTTTTAACTCATGCAGTAACTCATTAATTTTTTATAGATTTAAAGCAAGAGAATGTTCTTAAATTACTCCTTATTTTATATTTTCTACATAAGCAAAAAAAATACAAGGTTTGAAGACCCTTCTCACCAAAGGTTTTTTAAAAATTGATTTAGCTAATACAATAATTATACTGTGCTTTTATTTTAATACAAGCCTCCAGTAATGAGTTTGATTTAGTGTAATCCATTGAATACAACATACAAAAAAACACCAAAAGACTTTTTTATTTTAAGAGCTTTGTTAGAAGACATTACGCTACTGTTGTTTGAGTTCTTTTAATATATTTAATTATTTATAAAACAAATCCTAAGCGAAAAAAGGTATTTTTCTTTTTACTCTTTCCAAGATCAATTTATGAGCAATAAAAACTTCTCTGATTTTTTTTGGAGCAGTGATTTAAGACTCCTTTTTTTCTAAAATATTTTTTTAGAAACATTAAAGGAATACATTCATGAGTACTTATTCATTTTTATAGGCAGTAGTAATAATGATAGTTTTGTTCAGCCTGGAAACACATAATGATGAATAATTTAATTAAAAACAGATGGAAATAAGTAAATAGTTTTTTGCTTGTTCGTAATTTAATTAGAATTCTGAAAAAAATATAGGCTATATAACCAACACTTATAAAGGCAAGTATATCATAAGCCTTAAGTATATCATAAGTCTACAAAAGAAGTACCATTGGGTAATTTTTGACTTTGTCACTCCATTTTACTAGTGGTTAACAACCTAAAATTGCACTTATATAGTTTTTTTTTTATAATTTCTAATCAAGTCTCTTTGTCCATCCCTATTTCAAACTAGTTGGTAGGATAATTTTACCAGAGTTAGTAGGTAACTTTAGTTGGTAGGAGGGAGGTTCTGACTGCAATAGTTGGGCATAATTATTAGGAATAATTAGTTCACAAGAATTCTTTTGTGAGATATTTGGCAGCAATAAGTGCATATATAAACAGTAAGCTAAGTAGTTAATGGTAATGTGCATTTAATTAATTATAATTAAGCAAGCTGTAATGATCCTAATCATGAAAAAGTAAAGCAGTAGTTTTGGATGACTTAATGATTTTATTTGGTAATAAAAAAAAAACAGACAAATTCATCCAAAGCATAAATGTAATGTCTGTAACTGATAGATAAACAATCTTTCATTTTGATAGTAATTTTACCATAAGAAACAATTAATTGGCTTATCTGTTAAGATAAGCCAGTTATTTCTTTTAAAACTATAAAGTTTTACACATCCCAGTGTATAGAATGTTGATTTTTATTTTACATAATGAAAAATGTAATTTTAACAAATTCCATATCAGTAATGTGTGCATATTTCAATATTTTGTGAATAATATTTAACATGATGTCTCACATTTGCCGTTACTGTCTCACTATTAGCAATTTAGTCACAGTTGGTACTCCAATTTTATACTTCGGCAGTTGAGTTTTGTACAATATCGGACAAATCACTCTTATGTTGTTTATGTTAATCAAATCTGAAGACCAAAGTATTCTTATAATCTGGATGTACAAACCAAATGAAAGTAGTTATAACTTTACTTCTATTTAAATAAGCTACTCCGGTATTACAGAAAAGGAATTATAATACTTGATGTCTAATGATACACAAACGTTTAACCTCCTTAACGGTTTATATGAAATCACAGTCATGTTTTTTCTAATCAATTAGAATTAGAGGCAAGATAAATTTACTTATCAAATCATATATAGTAACAAATTATCAAGTCAAAGTACTTCAAAGTAGATGTTTAGAAAGAGACGAATAAATTTGAGCATTTGATGTAATCAGTATCTACTTCTTTCCTTGTTCCTACTAGATTATTCAGAATTTTTGAATAAGTAAACAGCTTCTGTGTTATGATAGTGGTATCTATAAATAAAGTATTTTTATCTAGAAAAATAAATATTAATCTTTTTTCAGATAAGATTTGCTAGTCACTCAACCCAATTTATAGTAGTAATAATACAGTAATTTAAAAATAAATAATAATAACTATTTGATTAATCATAGCTCAATAACAGTTACAAATAGGACAACAACAATAGATTAGGTGATAGATATCTTTTAGGTAGATTTCATAAGAAAGCTAGCTATTGTAATGGGAACCATGATTCAACTTTAGAAAATTTTGACATATCTTCACGTTTCGCATCCCCCAGACTCCAAAACCACCGTCAGCTCAAAAGTTTTTATGTATATGTACAATTATACATATACATATACATATAATTATACATATATATATATATATATATATGTATAATTTCACTTTCTTGTGGACATGATAACTGCCATAATTTTGGATCAATCACTTTCAAATTGTTCCTTAAAAATAAATCGTCCCAAAATCTCAGTCAAGTTCGTTAATGGCCAAAATCGAAAATAGGGGTGGAAATGGGGGGGGCTTTTTCGAAAAAACAAAATATTGCTATAACTTTCTTATTAAGTAAAATATCCAATTCGTTTAAAGTTCCTACTATTCTTTGGATAAGGGCCTAAAAATTATCTAAGCAAGTTTTTTTATATCACCAACCACTGGCCCAGGGAGTTGAAAAAATGGGGTTTTGAAGATAAAAAAAATATACCTCCCTTAATAGGCACAGTAACGAATCGGTTTAAAGTGGTCGTTATTTCTGTAAAAATTACCTAAAATTTTGTCTGTAACAATTTTTGATATGATGAGTCCTTATGGCAAGGGATGATGAAAATTTTGCTTAAATTGTAAGAAGATGGGCCTTGTTGTAAGTTAAACATGTGAAACCATGCAACCAGTGTCGTATTGAGTAAATTTAAAGTTTTCTTAACTTTAAGGTGGAAATCTTTTTTATCCCCTACTTAGCACAGGTGAAATCTACCTGTCTTCCAGCGTGCCGAAAGAGATTTTTTTCTATCAATTTACACATTGACCCATTTTTTAGGGTACAAAAATTTCTCTCAGAAAATTTTATAAAATGTTTCTTATGAGCCAGAGAAATACGGCATTAAGCTACATTGTACTCATAAGATTTCAACAATTTGATATTTTAATGACAAATAAATATTACCTAGCATGTTATATTAAGTTTATAAATAAAATTTATCTTATTTATTATATTTATATTATGTTTTCATAAGTATAAATATAATATATTAATAATAAATCTTTGTAATAAAAAGTATAACTATAAGTATAGCTTGCATAACTGTTTATGAAATAATAAGATTATTTTAATCTAATTACTTCAAAATATATAATATACAAGCTACAAACTATGTAAACCATAATATCTGTGGCTTGTTTTACAAGTGTGTGTGGTATATTATTATTCATTGTACAGTTTTGCATTAAATTTACCTCTGTCCTTACCAATCTGTGTTTATGTAGTAAAGTGAACTTTGTTTATAAATTTTAAATGGTATAGTTATTATACAACTGCTGAACATCATGATAGAAACATATATGCAGTACAGAATGCCTGCAGCATGCAATGAGACTAGAGCCAGGATTATTTAATTTCACTGACCTACATGAATCAGTTTACTAAACATAGCTTTACCCTTTAGCTCTTGTGTTATTACTTATTTCATCCAAGTCTGTAAAGTACACCAAGTAAGATACCCAGCAAGTATGTACTCGGTGGGTATCTTCTTTCATATCTTCAATGCTTTATTCTGGGATCCTTTATATTTTGAGGTAATCTACAGGGGATTACCTCAATACATTGAGGAAATCTAAAGATTTCCCAAATGCATTTTGTTGGTCACTCTATTTACTCTTAGGAATTTCATGAAGAATTCAAGATGTTGTGAAACCACATAATGTAAGTGATACAGCTTACCATCTTACACAGAATTGAGAGTATCTTTATTACTAGAATATGTCTTTCAGTCCTGTAGATCATATATATGGCCAGTGAAAGTTTATACTACTTTAAATTTAAAACAACTTCTTTAAAAACTTAGTGAAAGCAAAACTTATTTACTTAATAAACTATAAGAGATAGGTACTGCCTTTGATACATATTTTTGTAAGTTTTAAATTAAATGAGTGTAAGATACATAGAATGTGAAAATGAAGTAACTACTTTATCACTAATTATCAGTTAGTAACATTAATGACAGAAGTATTTTTCTCACATTAATTTTCCAAGGACAGTTGCTATTGTAATTAGCAGTTATGTTGTTCATTATGAGTGATCTGTGGAAACCTGCTTATGAAACTCAACTTTAATTGCTGAGAAACTTTTCCTTACAACTCTTTGATTTCCAGGTATTACTTCTGGGACATTCCAGTTACTGAAGAACCAATAGTTATACCCTACATACGCAGTTTAGCATATTTCTTACATAACTACAGACTGACTGTATTAACTATAATTCTGAATTATTCATAATGAATCTGTTTATTTCTACAAAATTTAATTTGTTTTGAAGATTTTTTCCTCTGCGTACATGTTTATAAAGTATATTGTTCAATGAAAATTACAACGTGTGATTTGAAATGATAACAAAGATTAGTAAAGATGATAGATAACTAATCTTTATTGATAAATTTTTCTTAGGTAATTATAATTAAGTTTTGAACTACTTCAGAGAATTCATTTTTGGGATCCTGGGCTAAATGAACCTTTGCAGTCAAATCTAAAGCATCTGAAACAGCTCAGTGAGAAGCACTTAGGGAATAAAAGATATTAAACTAAAATACAATTGTACTAGCTGAAGATATATTTACAAGTGTGCACTTTTATTTTTAAATTGCTGACAGTTGTGAATTTAGCAGTCAATGCTTTAAAAAAAAGTTACTTTTCACGACTATTTAAAATTTTATTAGCTTGATGATTCAAATTATTAGATGTGTAAACCACGTAGCTTGTAAAACAGTTTTAAAATTATCATTTTCAAATATTACATTTTTATACTGAGAACAATGCTAGTACTGAAATGTATATTTTTAAACATAGGTTAATTGAAAATTAATTAGAAACAAGATTTCTGCTAAAAACACTAAAATAAGTAAACAGGTAAAATTTATACTACATATCAGTAAGTGTTTAACACTGAAAAATAATTCTTACTTTAAAGAGTAATTATAAACAATTCTTTTTAAATTCTATTTTTCTTGTATTCTTATTTTAATAGAGAAATGTATATTGTATGACCCAAATTTAACAATGTTATTGAATTTCTTTTCTAAGATATATAATACCTGATTTTAAACAGATTTAATCACTTGGTTCAATATTTTTGAATTTCAGATAAAAGACTATAAAAATATATCTACTTATGCATGCATGTGAGTGTGTGTAGGGGGGGTTTGTTTGTGTATTCGTTGTTATTTATTTGGATCTGCGTATATGTATTAATAAAAGACATTGATTCTTGTTAAAACTTAATTAGTATTATATAATTATACTGATGTAAAGTTATAAATGTCATCTAAAACATTCCTTCATGATTGAATAAGTATTGAGAATACTATACCAAATTCTGTTAATGGAAGCATAGTGTAATAGTAATAAATAGGAAGTACTTTTTGCATTCTAAAATTCATGATTTACATATAAAAAGCAGGTATAAAGTGAAAAATCAAATTGTTTATACAATATGTAATTCCATTTAAATAGATTAAACCATTATCTTTCTTTATGCATTATTTTTTTTTATATTTTTTTTAAATTGATATTAATGCCTGTCACATTATTTAATCTCTTTCATTTCAGCACCATACAAAGTGGATATTTTATATTCAAAACATCATTTATTAAGATCCTCAATCTTTGTATTTTATAATCGCATTCAGTTTACAATTTTGTATCATCTATGTTTATTCCAAGTCAGGAGTCTTTTAATATTATAGATGTGTCTTATCTATTCATGAAAAAACCGTTTTTAACAGTTACAACTACTCCTTTTTTTAAATAAAAGTATTTAATGATATTTACAAAGATTCAGTCAAGTTTTTTTTCGTAATAATGATTTTGATTCTTTTGACCAATAGTACTGAAATACTTTTTCATATTTAAGTATCACAATTGAGCATGAAAAATATAAACAGATTTAGTCAACTGGCCCATTAGCCAGTGATTAGCTGGCCCATTTATTGTTAAATCACAAAACAAATTCATCTGGCTTACTTTAGTTTATGTAAGTTTGTGTATTAAAAGCTATACATTTTATTGATATTGATGCCAGAATAGTAAAATCAAAATGGTACATGATTTCAGTGTTAAAATTACATAATTAAGCCTATAAAAAAAAATCATGTAATATAAGAATATTTAACCTTCAAGTAGAAAATCACAACCTGCTTTAAGGAGATGCTTTAATTTGTTCCTCCTGTAATCAGACAAATAAACAAAAAAGCATATGCAGAGCATTGTTAGTTATATGTAACACACAGATGTCACGTGTTTTATTGGAAGAATTTTAAGTGAAATATGTACTGAAAAAACTGACTGAAAATTTAATGCATTATTGTTAATATACAAAACCTGATTTTAAATTGTTTTATTATTTTTTTAGTATTTCCTAATATGTAAATCTATAGCAAATAGTATTTAAATTTTTAAACTCTTTTTTTTTTAATTTTTTAAAGTATTTTTTCAATGGAATACTGAAACTACTGTATCATGAGCAGTAAGTACTGCTCCCGACACCCCCTGCTTCCTCAGAATATCAATTACAGAGAAAAGAAACAGCTGAAATCATGGATTTCTGAAAACATTAACTGAGATTTACATTTCTAATACAATGTACAAATAAAAAAAAATTATCCTTGCCTTGTAACCTATAAACAGATCCTTTCAATTTATACATTGACCCATTTTGACACATTTCCTTGGTTAGATATGCAAATAGTACCTTCTTTGGATGCCTGAAACATCCTCAACAATTGAGTGTCACTATACTGGTTCCATCTACCACACTAATATTTGTACCTCAGCCAAACTAGAAACTGAGGTATACATCAGGTAAAGTAAGGTCTCAAACTCCTAAAGTAAAAAAAGATTGCAATGTGGTCATATATCTCCTCCAAGATTTTGATTTTTATTAAATATGCATTAATCACATCATCAAAATAATCATGGTGTAATACATTATTATACATCACATACAAATAAAAAGGAATGAAGTCATTCCAAAAAATTAGGTGGTACTTTTTTAATAACTTAATTTATACCTGTGAAGAAGATAGTTTTTGAACATTTATAAAAAAGATAAGTAGAAAAAGAATGTATGTAACCATACCAGAAAACAGAAACCTTTTTTTAACCACCTGTTATAAACAATAATTTTCTAATTTGTCCTTTTGAGATGTTTCATATAATTAAATTTTTTATGCTAGATATGAATTCAGAGACTTATTATTCATGATATAACCACAGTCTTGAGAATTAAATTGTAAATTTAAATTGTTCTAAATTATTACTACAATTATGTAGAGGAATAAAACAAGTTAACAAAATTTAATATTTTACTATCCTTAAAATTGGAAATTAAAGCGAGTTATTTAAAATTAACATTATTAAAGATTTTACATATAATTATATATTTAATATATTATGAGATTATATTTAACAATTTGAATGGACATTTTTAAATCACAAAAAAATTTCTCACTTTATAACAACTGTTAAATAAAATTGCTGTAATTAACTCATATTAATAATAATTAGGTCTACATATACAATTATCTAAGCTTGTTTGTTATTTATTCATGATAAGTTTAATGTGTAATTATTATACATTCATAATAAGTTGAAATGTGTAATTTCTTTAGGAACAACAAAAAATAACAGAAGGGGAGAATCAACTTCGGTCAGAAACATCACAGTCATCAGAGTTACAACAACTGATCACAGATATTGAAAAAACTAATGGTTTAATTACAAAAGAAAAATTTGAGGCATTAAGTGGTACTAAACCTTCAACAGAAGATAATAATAATAATAACAGAGAAATACAGCAAGAAAATATAAAATCTACATTAAAAGAAATTATATCAGAAATTGAACAACATGTTGTTGCTGAAAATCCAGATGTAAATTACACACCACCAGTAAGTAAATATTAATATTGGTTTAATATAATTAGTTGCATGTTTATGAACATTTCATTCCTAAGGTATAGTTGTTCTTACACTTTGAACCCCTTGTATTCATATTTGCTGTATTGATTGATCTGCTAATTAGATTAGCAACCAGCTATGAACTACCCCTTTACATTGCAGTTTTTAAGGCTTTTTGCAGTCAGGCCTCTCCATATCCTACATTACAAATGTCAGCTGCTATTTTTGATTATTCGGTATTTTAAGTGGTTTATAAAATTAATGTTTAGCAAATATAGTTGCATAAATTAAACATGAGTAGTTTTTTCTTTATGAATATTATTAGCATTCTATAAATTTGTAATTTTAACCTATAAAATGTTTTACAAAATTCTCATATTTTAATTACTACTGATTAAAATATGACAAAAACAAGGGAGCACTGGAAGTATACGTATCTTGAAACATGTTTTTTTCAATTTTAAATCAACCAAAAATAACAATAATCATGTTATTATTTTTATATTTTTTCCTTTTTATGACCACCAAGGAGTCTAGAATAATGTAAATATATTATTAAAATGATTATATTAATTTTTATTATATATATATTTTTTTTTTGTACTAAATAATAATTTAGAAAATCAACTGTTCTAATGATTCCTTAAATTTTCCTCTACAGTCAGATAGTATAACTAGATATTCTTCAGTTATAAGTATTTTTAAAAAAAATACCTTAAAATGTGTATAGTGCACATGAAAACTCTGAAAAGCTCTGCATGAAAACATGCAGAAGGTTCCAATTATATGAGTTTTCTATTAACAGAAACAAAATGGCAAATTTTATTTCTTTTATCAGTAAATTACTAAAATAATTAATTAAATATCATAAATAATATGTGCAAATATTTTTAACCAGGTCAATACTTATAATAATATTGTTATTATTAATAAAAATATCAGTGACTCATAAAAGCTTTCTTACACTTCATATTTCTTTCAGGTCATCAATTATCAGATCTATAGAATAGAGGAATTATTCAACTTTTGTACATCACTAAATTTATTCATTTGGTTTTTTAGAACAAAATTTTATCCTTAGTGTAACAATTCTATAAATATACATATATATTACTACATAACACTCTTCTTTCGTAACACTCTTTCTTTGTCATTCTTTTGACACTTTAAAATAGAGTTGAATCTAAAGTAATGGGATATACTCAAGTTTTTTCTGTACATAAAAACTGAAATAACATACTAATAGAATTTGAAAAATATATAGATATAATTAAATATATAGATTTAATTAATACATGTTACTAAAACAAATATTAGAATTTGAAAACATTTAATTAGCATATTATTAGAATTTATTTTCATTATGTATTTATTTAGTTCATAGTGAAAATACAATACAAAGAAATTACAAATACTTTATTATAAAGTCTGGGAGAATGTCTATTTGAGTTTGTGGCAAATTTTCTTCTTATTTTTTTTTTATTGATAGATTTTACTGTCTTACAGCAGGAATTTATAATTAATAAACGTATAATTAATTCAGTTTATATGTGAGTAAATAAGTATAAATATATATATATATATATATATATATATATACATTTTATATAAAAACGTGTAGTTAAATTTATCATCTGACAATTCTCATTATAAATAACAGTAAAGTAAAAGGTTTTTTCTCAGTCATGGTGTCTTCTTTTTTAACTTAAATTCCAGCTGTAAATTATGTATGGAGAACTAGGCAAACAGGTTTGCCAAGATTTCTAGTTCCATTTTACTTTTTGCACATAATCAGAAATAGATGTACTAAAGATAGACTTACAGTTTGTAAGATTTATTTCTGTTTACAACATGTACTCACTTTCATGATATTTTAAAATATGCAAATAAAAAAAATAAAAAATTGACACTTGAAATCCCTGAAGAACCTATCTATTCATAATGCAACTGCAAGTATTACAAATAAGTACTATACAAAATTCATAAAGATCTTGAAATTTCAACCTTAATTATGTTATTTGATTAATTGTTTTTCAGTTTTTCAACGTTGGTAATTTTACATGAAAAAATATAAAAGTAATTATGAAATCTATTTTTTTCATTATCAGCCATTTGATTGGTTCAATGCCTATTCATTTCTTTTTATTCTTTGCTAATCTTTAAGCTTCAACTTGCTTAGCCTTGACCTCCATTATCTATTTTTTGTATATTTACGTTTTTGTTCTTACATTACAATTTTTACACTGCACAATTTATAACAAAACCAACCCTTAATCCATTAATTATTAGCTTTTTTTATTAGCCTGTAATGTAATTAATTATCTATAATATGTTATTGTAGTTTTCTGGAATTATAAAGCAAGGTGCTTATTTATAAACATTTGTTTACCAAAGTTTTTATTACAGTCAATTTCTTCCAATCAATCTAGATAGCCAGATTAAAAAAGTATCAGTGTTAAAATATATCTGCAATTTAATTATTTTATAAAAAAACAATGAATTTTATATTCATCAAAAACAATTTTTTTGTCATTTATAACCATGAAAATTATGTACTTATGTTTCATAAAAAGTAATATGTAAATCATCCACCAGCTGCTCCACTGATCCTACATTTCTCTTTGTTGTAACTGCAAAAGCAATGCTGAATTAACTTTTTTGTTGATTATATTAGTAAGAACTATTGATTACATAACTGAAAACATAATAATATGTAATAACAGCTAAAATATTGCAAAATTTTAAATGAATTCAGGTTGAACTTGAAATTATTTCTTCCTGTAAATTTTGTTTGTTAAAAGAAATCATTGAATAAATATCTTCTTTTTTTTTCTTTTTGGTAATTTCAAACTTCGTAAGATAATAATAAATTTTTTATTGGGAAATCAATATGTTGATAATTGAGAACACTTAAGATCTAATAAGTTTATATTAATATCTACCATTACAATCAATATTATTGTACTAGAATCTCAAATACAACAGTTCTCATTTCTTTTAAACTTTAAAATATTTTATCATGTACTTAAAGAAAATTTTCTTAGAGATTAGAGTATATTAGTTACATAGATTAGTCTAAGTAACAGTGTTTTGTGTCTGAATCATGGCAACAGAATGAAATTAGCACTGTAACATATAATTCTATTCTTTATTAAATACAATCTGTATTATTCAGTTCATATGTTGGCAAATATTAGCATTTTATTATAATTTTATAGAAGCATAATCTATTTATAAACATGTTTAATTAAGTTAAGTGAATATTTACCATTTATTTTATTGTAAATAATTTGGCACGGACTAATAATACTATACACTGAATACTGTATATGTATTGTAATTTATATTTATTAATAAAATGCTCATCAAGTCTAGATTGTATCAGTTTAATAGATGTAAGATAAAATTAAGATTTTTGAAACAGCAACCTTAAATCAAAAGACTCATTATAAAACACCAGTTGTTATTAATTTGAAAATAATTGTTAGTTATTTTATTAATACATTTACTTCAAAATCGCATAAAAGTTAAAAATAAAATGATAAGTGAAAAGTAAAATTTGGTGGTACAGAAAATCGGATGTTACTAACACAAATAAAATCTTAGTTTTTTATACTATAAATATAATATTTTAATAGTGGTTTTAAAATTTAAAGGTAACACCTAGTAACATTTTTTTGTAGAATACAGAAGCAGAAATACATTTAAAGGATGTTATTAGGCTTTGAAGAGTTTGGTAAAATGCCATCCCTAAAGCTTGTGGCAATTTCCCAAGCCCATCACTTATTCTTTCTTTACTGGTCTTATGTTTGAAGAATATTTTCAATAAATTAATATCTACTAATTATATAAATATAATATATTATTTATACACACATATATATATAAAAATTTGCAATTTAAATTATATCTCTGAAAATTCAGTTGTATATATACTAATTTTTATTGATACCTATTGAAAAATGGAGACTCCTTGTTTTCTACTTTATCAGTTTACCAACAGTTTCTTATTAGAATATATAAAACAATTATACTTCACTAAACATCTGAATTCTTGAAATACTAATACCAAGAAACAGATTCAAAAGAAATTGCTTATATTTAAAGGATTTGCAAACATAATTTCATTTTGTAGAAGTGGGAGCCACATTTTTTACAGAATTAAAGAAAAATAACATTCTGATATTACAAGTTACTCTTAGCATGACACCACATTCATCCCATTTACTTTGAATCATCTAAAAGTACTGCTCATCAAAGTTTAGAAAGCTCAGTTGATGTACAGAGTGGAGATGGATTAATGGACTGGAAATTGGCTTATTGCTACCTGCAGTATCCTGTAGTAGTAGTATACTATCCTTTCCATTACTATTATTTTTCATGTAAAATGTAGGTTCCTGCTTCAATGTGTAAAAAGCAGAAAGCAACAAGGAAATGTCTTCAGTCTCTTACTGTTATAGTGTTTATTAATGTCCTGTCCCAAAACATTAAAAAATTCACTGTTATGCTATTAGCAGATGACACATCTCTCTCTGAAGATAATTATTAAAAAGGAATTGAACATTTTATGACAGCAATTCAAAAAATTATTAATCAGGTACACTTGTAACAGTCTAACTTGAAGTAGAGACAAAGCCATTGCATTATATGCTTCTGAAGTAGACATAACATTGCTAGTCCCATGGATAGAATTTCCATTAATGATAACAACAGTATTTTTGTGGTCCATAAAGCAAAATTTTTGTGTTTATAAAGAAAAACCTGAATTTTCTGCATCCTGTTCAACACACACAAAATATATGCTCAAATATTTTCAATAAAACCTGAATTAGAATTTTTTTTAAATTATGTTTTATATTTGGTATCTTCATGCATTGCATCTGTTCATCATTTCTTATATTTATATTTTAAATAATTTATATGGCTTTTAATTATGTATTCTCTGACAAATTCTGCAGCAGTACCTTTATTTTATCTTTATATGAAGTAGTATATTTACCATTTTCTATTATGATCTACATTAATTACTGCTATCTACCAATCAGAATAAATGATTTATTTATTAGCAATGCCATCATTACTTAAGACACCCCAAGTAGAATTTCTGTGCATCTATTTATTTACACTTTCTAAAGTTTGATGAGTAATATTATAATATTGATACAATAATTATCAAAAACATATTCTGCATCTTTATTCACTCAGGACCTGTATATGCTAAAATAAGTTTTCTGTATAAGCTTTTGTTGTATTCCTTAACTTTCAAGTATCCAAGTACACGTGGCTTAATGAATAGTAATATGAAACGTGAATATAGCTTTCAGTCTCAATTCACAATCTAGAATGTGTTGTTAATGAAAATGAAAGCAACTTTTTTTTTATTATCACCCACGGGTGCATTTGAGGATGGGAATTTTCTTTTTCCTTAGGGGGAGAAAAAACCATCACCAACTACAGCTGTGACAGCAAGTGCAGAGCTCTCACCCGCTAAAAAAACCTCCCCCTTTAGTCATGCAGGAACCAGACCTAATCCACATGGTATGTACACAGCCCCTGTGCAATCACCCAGGCGCTCTTGTCACCGAATTAGAATAGCCAGAACGATGTCTCCAGGGGATCATTGGCAAACAACGACTCTGAGGATCCCCTGCTACCCACCCCCTAAGGCTGGCCACCCACAGCCATCTGACATCAATCACTCCACCTCAGGTCAACTACAGACTTCCAGCCTGCCTGTCCCCCTCCTCCACTGCCTAGTTTCGAATTATGGTGACACCACAGTCATTACTCTCATCCAAGCATCTCTGTCACCCACCATCACACTTATGATATTATCCACACTTACTGCACTGTGGTCCATCAAGGCGGCCTTCAAGTCTCTCCACCTCATGCAAAAAAATATACGTGTTCTGCCATATCATGCTCTCCACAATCACAGCAGCATCTCGTGGTACTCCTACTCATATGGTATAGGTAATCTTGAAAGGATTCGTGCCCTGATATTAACTGGGTGAGCTAATAACTGGTATCACTGTGCTTCCGCTCTACCCAGCTCCTAATGTCATTGATGAGGCGGTATGTCCACCATCCCGTCTCCACCACATTCACCTGTCATTCTGAACTTCTCGTCGACAGCCACTTCCTCTCTCTCCCCGAAGCAATAGAATGCCTCTCATCTTGCCCTGCAGGTCAATCGGTGGCACACCAGCTATGACTGATGCCGCCTCTGTACCTATCATCTTGTACCCTGCAATAACCCAAAGATTGAGCACTCGTTGTTGGCTCAACAACGTTCTTCTGTTGCGTGCCCTATCCAGAGCACCAACCTAAACAGATGCCTCATAGAGCACTACTGAAGAGTATACACTGGATAGTAGCTTCCTCTTTACTGTACTGGAGCCATCCATACCGCTCATCAACATTGTCAGGGCTTGGACAACCCTGTTTCTGACAGCTTCCTCAACATGTATGGAGAAAGACCTGTGCCCATCCATCCAAATCCCTACATACTTTGCCACCAGGCTGGGGTACACAAATGTTTCACCCTCCCGGAACTAAAGAGAACTCAATCTCTGCCGCCCAGTCATGACAACCACTTTCACTTTATCATCTGCCATACTCATCCTATTAGTAATCAGTCAGCCATGAGGATGGAGACCTAACTTTACTAAATGTCACCTTAGCCATTAGACTAGGTTTTCTTGTGCAGCTTCCAGACAGGAATGAGTCACTGTACAAGCCACAAGCAGAACTGCTGCCTCTCTTGGGAAGCAGCTGATTCACTATCTACCAGTCAGCACCACTGCAATAGCACAAATGAAGCCATTGAGATCAAAATTACATTTAAAAATGTAAAAAAAAATAAAGATTAAAATTTTATTAGTCACCCCAACAAAATTTAGCTTACAAAAATTAAAAAAAAGCTGGCAGTCTCTCATGGTACCCACCAAAGAAGAAAATTTCAAGTTTGCAGAAAAGGAAATGTAAAGGAAGAAGATTATCAATTCTTAGATTCACTGTCTTAAAATCAGGATAGTTTACCTCTAATTTCATTCAGGAACAAATCACGATGGTGCTATAACATAAGTTTCAAATTAATATAAATTATCACACCTCACTTTTTCTAATTTTATGGAAAAAACTCTTTAATAATTTTGCAAATTTTCTTTTTCGGGTATGTTTCTATTGAGGAACCAATGTCCATATTGGTAGTTTTCAGTGATAAGTAAACTACCATTTGATAATTGAAAATTATGTGTGATTTATATAATGTTTATTCACATATTATACTGAGAAAGTTGAACTCAACACATTATAAAAATGCAAAATCAGTAACATGCTGAAATAAAAAATCAGTATGTTAAAGAAAGTACACATTACAAATTATTTATTTTTTTTATCAAAAACCTTGTAGATTTTTAACTGCTTCAAAATTGGCACTAATGACAATCCCAGAAATACAACTGATGGAACAAAATGTTGATCTAAAAAAATAAGGACAGATTATTAAACCATATCATCAGCTTGGTTGAAAAAGGAACAAAGTTTAAATTTTAAATCATTCATATAAAAGAATAGAAATTGGGTCAAAATTGTTTAATTCAGTTCATTTTATACTAAACTTTAGATCTGATATCCAACTTTTGTCTATATTATATATTTATAACAAATTATCCTTTTATATAAATTTTAAGTACTAGTTGTTGCTATTTTTCTTTTCATTAAATTCAGATTGATGTTATATATACCAACACAGAAAATGCAGATAATGAAATGAAAATAAATGGTGAAGATTCAACAAAAGAAGAAAATGAAACAAAAAGAAAAACAGATAGACAGACCTCAACAACATCACTGGATAATTTTCAAACTTCTACTGAACAGGTAAGGGTTCTGGAAAGAGTAAAGAATAAGTTTTTGTATAAATTTTTAATCCGAAATCATTTTTTTTTTTTGTGAAAAAGATAAGGGATGAATAATATACAATGATATTTGATAAAGTTTATAGTAGTATACATATGATTATCTGATAGTATAATCGTAGAAATTTATAATAAATGCAGCTAAAAAGATTTTATTATTCTCGCTGATGTAGTTAATGACTCTTTTCACAGTTAAACGTGATATAAAAACAACTTCTATACTGCGCTCTTAAATCTTTTACAAAGATGATATTTAAGATAAAAAAATATACTGAATAAAAACTTTTATTTACATAATTTTTAATGGTACTTCAGATTTGTTTATGTCATCTCAATGAGATAGTGGCTATTTTAGATGTACTAGAAATATATATTATATTTCTTAACCACATTAGTCATCTAGTTTAAGCTCTTTATTTCTGAAAAGTTTTTGATATTTTATTGTAGTTGCAGGAGAGAGAGTTAGAACTCTAGGAAAAGAACTAGAAATATTTTTATAAAGCAATATTAATACTTTTTCTGCAATTTCTGTACTTCTCTCCAAGGTTTTTAACATAATTTATAATATGTTAGTGTCTCTTTTAACAGTAATATCTTAATTATTGCTGTCATTAACTGTTATTAAGAAATTTTCTTATAATTCTTGCTTTTATCTAGCTTCTTTTTTCTAAAATTTTAGTCAATATTTGGGATTTTTAAGTTGCCTAAACTTTAGAAGCAAGTATGTCTATTGATATCATTTATTAATAATTTTCATTGTGGTATTTTAATTCTGCTTTTTTATTTTACCTTGTTAGAGATCTGTCTTTGTAAAAATAGAAAAATAGAAAAAATACTTTTAGATCATCTATATAATTATGCAATTTTTAGATCATGATTGAAATGTTAGTGGTGCTATTCCACCGATAAAAGGGAGGAATTGTAGAACATTTGCCTGAAAATATCAAGAAAAACCATGAAAAACCTTGGTCAGAGCACCATTACAAAATATAAAATTAATTAATAAAATAGAAAAGTGATTATAAATACAAGATTAATATTAATGCCACTATATGAAAGTACAGATTTAGAAAAAAAGATTTTGAAAGCAGTAATTTTTAACTAATTACTTAAGTAGGCAAACAAGTATGCAGCTAATTCAAGTTAGTATCTAATTTGTCAACTAAAAAAACTCATCAACATATAATATAATCTCTGTAAAATAAAATCACTTACTTTAAAGTAAATTGTCAGAAAGATCTTTTAAGCTATTCAGTAATTTATAAAAAATAAAATAAAATCTTTTTTCTCATTGACCAAATACTGTGTAATAATGTGAAAATAATTGTGCTGTCTGGTTTGATACAAATGGTTATTATTACTGTTTAGGAATAAATGATTTTTTTTAAACAAATTTTGCTTATTTTAAGTATAAATGACGTGGAAATATCAAAATCTTTATTATATTAAAAATATCCCTATAATAATCACATATATTAGTATAACAAATGAAGATCTGATAACCCATCTTTGTATCCTGAAAACTATTCTACACTTTTGAATTTACTATCAATTTATTCAATATTTTTACTATAACTACACATTTAGCTCTTCTACTGTGTTTATGCAATTGTTAGTGATATAAATAAAAGTAAAATTTGAGAAATTGTGAATTTCTCAAGTGAATCGTTTTACAGGTATAAATTAAAAAATTTAATTTATAAGTACAAAATGCTTGTACATTTTCAATAACAAATAAAATTAGTTTTTTACCATTAATTATTCAACTTAAAGTATTAAAAATAAAGAACTTTTAAAAAGTTAGAGGTTGTAGTAATAGATCCAACATTTTTAATTTTTATTCTGTGTTATTTTACTTTTTTATATAGAAATATTGTTACTATTTTAGCAAACTGAAGAAAGGACATGTCATACTTTACTTTCTTTGATCCCTTCACTTCTGGACAGTAACATTTCTTATAATCAGGGTCAACGACCCCTGTCTCTTCCTGCTAGAAATGATCTGTTACACCTTTGGCAAAGTTTACAGGTACACACATATACAGATCACTACAAGTGCTTTAAAATGACGCTTACAAATTTAATAAAATTTTATTATATTAACAAACTTTTACTTTACAGCCTAAATTTCATGCTTATTTAACCCAACATGTTACTATAACTAAATTTCATTCTTTTTAGCTTTAGCTACTAACGACAAACACATGATAGTTAAGTAATTGACGTAAGTAATTGAAGTATATTTATTCAACAAATTCTATGGATTGATTTGGTAAAATATAAATATATTTGCCATATTTTATACGACTAGCCTGCTTCAGAGTGACATTACATCACACTAATTTCCTGATTATCCAAGATTAAGTGATAAATTTTTTCAACCATGATAATATATATATTTTTTATTATTATTTTTTTTAAATTATTATATTCATAATATTAGAAATACTTACAATCTGTTGAATTTTTTCTTTTCATGGAATTGCTTTGTTTTGTAATAGATTAGTAAGCCAATGAAATTGAATAACACATTTAAAAAAATTAATAATAATCTGAATGCATTTCTTTCTGGTAGCTGTTATAAGTATTAAAAATGATTAGATATATTGTACCCTCTCTAATTTGGGGACAGATTAACATTTACTATTTAAATTTTAAATATTAATGAAACAAATAAGATAGATATATCAAAAATATTTAAATTTCTTTCAATAAGTCATACAGGGTACAAGAGTACTAAAATAATGTGTGTAAATCTATACACTTATCACAATAGAATCCATTAGAAAAATTATCAAAATTGTGGGAAAGATTTGAAGCAAACATGAAAATGTAAGTAGATATTAAATAAATATGTAGGACTTCTATTATGGTAAATGATATACCTAAAGAGTAATTACAACATTTAGAAAAAAATTACATTACAATATTAATTCCTATGCAGTGAACTATTTCACAATGTGAAAAATCATTTGTCCCTAATGATGACAACACTGTTTGCTTATTTAAAATCATCAGCTAAAATTGTTAAATATGTTCATTAAGAATGATAATTGTCTTCTTAGTCCTTTTGTTTTTAAAATCATTATAATATAGATACACCATTTTTAGTTTATACCAAGGAAGTGATTAGTGCCTGAAACAATTTTGCAATCAGAAGTTTCATTTTTTGAAATTCATTGCAATTTATAAATACAGTTTGGTATTAATATTTTATCCAGTGCAGTCCTCATGAACTGAATGAAAACTTTAAAAACATTCCAATAGTGATCAGCAGACCATAATTAATAGTATCTTGGCTTTCACAAAAGCCAGGACTGCTTTGAATGATTTTAGATGCAGATCCATTACCATTATCCATTTTAAACTAACTTGATCAATGATAACTACTCCAAAAATCTCTTCATGGGGCTGGCCCATTCAGCATTTTCCTTGAAAGAAAATGGGATTGACTCCAATTTCATGAATTTTCAACTCGGTTTTTCATTTTAGAATTTTTTAGATCACTAATAAATATTATGTTGAAAAAATGTACCACCCTATTGTGTATACAACCTGTGATGATTTCAGCACCTTAATCTCTAATCTAAAGAAGATACACCAAAACAAAAATGAAATGAAGCATCCATAAAATTGGCCTATAAATGAACAAAATGTAATCAATTAAAACCTGCACTAAGACATAAAAACTGATTTGTAAAACTTAAAAAAAGTAAGGAGATGTTATATTAAAAGTAACTGATAAACCATCAGTTAAATTTATAATACAGAAAGTAGCTACACAAAATAATCAGTAAATAACAAAAACATGTCACAAAAACGCAAAATGTTCAGCAACATTACCACCATTTTCAGGACAACTTTTCATTCGTATTTTACACAAATATGCAAATGATACATTCACAGCAGCATTCTTTAATTAAATAAATGAATAAGAAAAATTTAAACATTTATAAAAATATCAAGGAAAATTAATCAATTTCAGCCTTAAGAAACTAGTATGAGTAAACCACTCTGCAACCATTTTTTAGTATTAGTATTCTTGAATAATCATTACTAAACAAAAGAAGGTTTACTTTGATAGAAATTAACTTGTTTTGTCATTTAGTGTAGTTTAATTAATAAAATTTAAAATTTTCTGTCTTTTAGTAGGAAATTGAAAGAATTATTTTGTTTAAAAATGAATCAGTTTAATACATCATAAGATAAATGAATGTTTTTAATAGATGTAACCATATTCATAAGATTTATTAGTTTGCTTCAATATTATACAGCAGACTAACTTAATATTATTGATAAACAAGACATATAACTAATTAAGTAACAATAACATTATTAATCGTAATTATTATTTTTGAGTTTTATGTATAAATATATTTATTTTAACTTAAAATAACCTTTAGGTGGTTTTTACTAAATTTAATTATTAAAATCAATTGATAGTACTTAAAATAAAGAATTTTTATTATAGGAAATAAAAACATAATAAAGTTATTATTTTACAGAAATTAATCTTTTTAAGATTCATATTATGCCTTTATAATGTTAAATTATAATTAAATTCTATTAAATAAATCACCTATGTCTTATCTTAATATTCTGTGTTAAGTGGTTTATTTAATAGAATTTAAATATAATATATATATATATATATATATATATATATTACTAATAAAAACATTTTTTTTAAATTATATTATTTGATTTCATATTATTATTTATAAATTTGAGTTCAATATAGCTTTTTAGTAAGATTATTTCTCTCTTTATAATTAGACTTTTTTTGTATTAAATTTTGAAAAGAATTGGTCGACTTCTTTTATATTAATTATTCATTAATATGGCAATATTGACATTTATTATTACAATGAGCATAAACAAAAAGGAAAAAATATTAATTTTTGTTTTAACTTCTTAGAAGAATGTAACATTAGTCTAACATAGTCCATCTGTATTTATTTGACCTATCTTCAGTATCTTTATCAGAAGATCAATCATTCAAAATATAAATGTACAATATTACATCTTCATACTGGAAGAAGATAAAATTAGTTTTAAAGTTGTTTCTTTTGAAGTATTTACTAAAGGTAAAGCTTTATCATTCAGTTTTATACATCTTTTTGGCTTTTGTGTGTGTGTGTGTGTGTGCTTAGACATGTTTTGACAGGATCCTTTTCAGCAGTGATTTATTACATTCTTTTTAATATTGATTTGCTTTTGATTAAATATTTGAGGGCTCAAGAATATATAATGTAAATGTTTCTAAATATATGTGTAGAAATAAGAAAAAATATAAGATGTATTAATGAAAATTAATACTTTAAATTATTTAGATTGTCTATCTATTTTTAATAATAATTTTATTACTTTCAAGCAAATATTAGATAATATATGTATTTAAAAAAATAAATAACAGAACTCAGCATATAAATTCTAATCAGCTAAGTTAAACAGTAATTTTCTACGCTAAATGATTCATTTTAATGATAAACTGAAAAAAACTGTTAATTGTAACAATTTATTAAATATGTCAAAATCTCATATATTCTTGTATCATGAATGACATAAAAAATTTGAATATTAGTTCAGTAAATACCATATGGAACACATTTTATGTTCTTTTTAAAAAAAAACCAAGTTGTGTTTTATAAATGTTTTCTTTAAAATATGTAAAACGTTTTCAGTCATACATGTTAGTCTTCATTAGTAACTGTAATTTTGATAAATATTCTTCATTAATTAATTAATTCTTCATTTTGTTTAAATTAAAAATTATTACTTAGAAAGAATCCACCATTTTAAACAAATATCCTTGTTAATTGTTTTTTTTACAGACAGTCATCCATTTCTCCAACATGCAGATTATCTGGACCAGTTTGATGTCAGGATACTTTAAAAAGATACATTATTTATTTTTGTAAATTTTGTAATTTAAGCATTTTTTTTTTTTAATTTCAATTTTATACAGTATAATGAGATTCATGTAATAGAATGATTTAATCTATTTTCAAATTGAGAATTGATTTTTCATATTTACTCATTAGTATTTGAATTTTTTGATGTATCAATTATATAGTGAGCTTATGTACAAGCAAAAGCTGTTGTAGCAATAATATCACATTAAACTTATCCAGTTCTTTTTCTGAAGAAATGTGAGTGACATAGTGAGGCCAGCTTCTTACTATGGCCAACTTTCTTCCAAATTTATCTTATTATGAGTAAAGTTTGAATGTATTACAAATGAATATATTAAAAATGAGCTCAAATAAATTTTTGTAATTTAAACTTCATTCTTTTGTTATTACAATAGAGTTTATATAATTTCTGCATTATTCAGATTTTTGTTCATCCAGATCACATCCTCTCATATCTAGTCTTTAGACTAGATTGTTGTCATTAGCAACTACAATTGTATTTATTTATTCAACTACAGTATACAGCTAATAAAACAGTGGCTTGCTTTATAGACAATTATTTTGAAATTAAGGATAAAAACAAATCAGCCCCTTGCTTAGGATCAGTGCCGGATTTACCTTGGACGAGGCCCCAAGCAAATCGATATTTTTGAGACCCTCCTCCCCCCTATGAGGCCCCCCGAAAGTTCCAATTGCCTATTATCCTACAAAATTTCATTTGATAAACATATAGGTTATGATAACAGAAATAATCAGACACAACCTGATACATTTTTTAATGAATTTTATTAACCTTAATTTTTCGTTTGAATTTTTAAATAGTATGATTCGAATACATACCTTGTATCCTTGACTCAAGCAACGAAACAAGATGCTTCAAGAATCTCTGCCGGTTTAGACAAAGACGAACAAAACATTTGACCAAGGCGCCATCTTTTTGTTATACATGGAAATGATGCGCGGGAAAAAATGGTTTGCATGACAAACCAATTTTAAAATATACTGTCATTATAATCTATGCTATAAATATAAATGAAGCTTTTACTAATTGAAAATAGCAATTACAATTATAGATAAGTTATAAAAGTAATTCATAAAGTATTATAAATATATTCTTTATTTTTTGTTAATTTTACTTTTATTTTACAAATTTTTTTACTTTTTAAGGCCCCTGTCAAAATGAGGCCTCAAGCAGCTGCTTGTTTTGCTTTATGGTAAATCTGTCACTGCTTAGAATTAAAAGAACAATAATTATTGTATATATAATTCAACTTGATCCACCCAAGTACAGAGTTAAACTAAAATGACACTCACCTTATTCTTTCATACATCTACAATAGTACTTTCATGGCAACCCACATCCTCAATTGTAATTCTTTATAAAATGTATATTATCAAACTACATATTAAACTCAAAATGATAATTTAAAAAATATAACATAAGACTTCAGAAATTAAATTAAGATAAAAAATTAAAAAGTTAAACATTTTTTAAGTTATATATTTTTTTTAAATTATACTGGATCAAGTTGAATTATACTCGTGTGTGTGTGTGTGAATATATATATATATATATATTAATTTCCTACTGATTGTACATTATACATTGTTTTCTGCAGAAAGAGTACATTAATTTGTCATTTTACACTTTCTACCTCAGTCACTTTTACAATTTTGATGCATTTAAAGCATCTGTGTTAAAAGCAGCAACAGTTCAGTTGCTTTCTATGAGAGTAAATGTACTTTTTACTACCAGTCCTTGTAATGAACAAAGTGTCACTTGCAGAAAAGAATGTCACCTGTAATTTCATGAACTTGCCACATTGATACGCAACAGTATGTTTGACTCAGTGAAGAATACAATCGGAAACCACTTCACTCCTCACTTCCACTAGTATGCTAATTAATTATAGGAACAACTGTGCCATTTTCAGGCATGACTGGTTCTTGTATCAGATCACCTACAACCATCACACTCACAGTATTTAACTAATATGAGTGGTAAATATACTCTTATTATTTGTTATTTGTGAACCATATTTTTTCTATTTTTATTATTCAGCCTTTTTTAATTTCTTACAGATTGCTAGTGAATTAAATCAAGTTTTAAAAGAACAGAAGGAGGAAGAAATCAAACAAAATGGAGAAAACGTAAGTAAGTTCAAATAATTAATAATTTTACCTGCATTTGCATATCATAAATTTTGTTCTTACATCACCATAAAGAAATTGTCTTATAAATTTCTTTTTGCATTTGAATAGTCATTGCTTATATTTCATCATGTTTATTGTAGGCTATATATTTCTATATTTATTTTAAATTAAAAGTCAATTGTATAGTAAAGCTATAAAGTCAAGAAGCAGTATTTTTACTGAATGAATATTTTCAATGGATTAAATTGACTTGTCCTTATCTTGATAATTTTAAAATCACCTATTAAACCTATCTCAACTTAAAATGAAAATCTTTGTTTAAATTAAATGAATAATCTGAGTCACTTCTTCCTGATACACAAGACAGTAAAAATCAATACTTACCTTCCTACAATCTTCAAGTCCAAAAAGTAAGTAACAAAAGAGCCAATGACATATACATAGGCATGATGTTGCAAAACTATACACCTAATAAATATTAGAAGTAGTTATAACTGAGTCCTGTTTTTTGAAAGTATTTTTCAACTTTTCATTTCTCAGTATTCATTCTGTAAAGAACTGAATGACTGACTCTTCATTCTTCACTTTTTGAAAATTAAAATGTACAAAATGAAAAGTGCAAAGTGTTTTTCATAAAACTAATAACTTCTTACTTACTACTTTTCATTTTTAACTCCTAATTTTCAAACCATTACTTTAAAACAAAAAAAAATTAAAAGCAAAAAGTGAAATGTTGGAAATTACATTTAAAAAACACACTTTTTGACTTTTTAAAAAAGTTTTTCTGACTTTTCAGAATGTACTTTTCAAAAAAAAAAAAAAAAACATTTTAAGAGTAAGTAGCCTTTGAGAACTAAGTATAGGATAATTTTGTATTTGATAAATTTGTATATGATACTGTTAGATTCTAATAATAATCACAGCAATAATAGGAAAAACTACAAAAAAATTTAAGTAATTAGAAATTCTATTTACACTGGAAAATTATGGTTTCAAAAATATTCCCTTGAAATTCTCTGTGATATATTTTTATGTGTATTAATCATTTATCAAGAAAAATATTTTTAAGTAGTAAAATAATAAATACATACAAAAATATTAACAAAGTAAAAAAATATTTCAAAACTATTAAACTATATGTATTCCATCTTAAACATGTAAATAAAATAAGAAGAGGCATATTACAAAAAAAACTATTTTTATATCATAAATTTAAAAAAATTAGATCATCAAATTTTAACTGAATACCCAAAAACAAATATATATAATTGAAACAAAACAATTATAACCTAAGAACTTAAGGGAAGAAATGTTCAGAATTATGTGTTAGTAATTTATAGAATAGTAAATTTAGCATCTTTTCCAAATACTTAATATGATATTAGAAGATGAAAACAGATAACAAGATGTACATTTGAACCCTGCATCAGTTTGGCAACACTGCTGTTAGATGACTGATTAGAAATTTCAAACAATCATCTGTAAGCTGGCCTCCATGGCACGAGTGGTAGCATCTCAGCCTTTCATCCAGAGGTCCCAGATTCGAGTCCCGGTCAGGCATGGCATTTATAACAATTATAACCTAAGAACTTAAGGGAAGAAATGTTCAGAATTATGTGTTAGTAATTTATAGAATAGTAAATTTTGCATCTTTTCCAAATACTTAATATGATATTAGAAGATGAAAACAGATAACAAGATGTACATTTGAACCCTGCATCAGTTTGGCAACACTGCTGTTAGATGACTGATTAGAAATGTCAAACAATCATCTGTAAGCTGGCCTCCATGGCACGAGTGGTAGCATCTCAGCCTTTCATCCAGAGGTCCCAGATTCGAGTCCCGGTCAGGCATGGCATTTTCACACGCTACAAATCATTCATATCATCCTCTAAAGCAATACCTAATGGTGGTCCCTGAGATAAAAAAAAGCATCCATAACAGTGCCTTAAAACTACTCCTTAAATGGCACCAGACATTGTGGACTTTTATTTCATTTGGCCTTCCTTAAATTAGGTTTATAGCTGCTAAAATAGAAATCCTAGAGACAAAAAGCATATTTCTCCATTATCCACTTTTTCTGCTTCTCCTTCTACTATAATTAATGATAATTATGGTAAATGTATTGCAAGGAATGAATTTATCATCAGATCATTTATATTCAATGTGGCAGTAATAATTTTATTAGTCTGGGGATTTTATGGAAACTTTTTTTTTTGAAAACTTATGCTAAACAGATAAAATTTATGCTAACAGTTTATCATATGATAAACTGTCATAAAAACATTGTAAGATATAAAGCTTGTTACTATTAATTTGTCGATGGTTGTTTTATCTTATATATCCTTTTATACCCTTCAATATAACATACTTCCAGATTATGTGCAAATAATATTTAAGTGAAAATAATTATGAGTTAATTATCAACAGTGATAAGTATTTTTTTTATATCGCAGTGTATTAATATAATTAATGTCTTTTAAGGAATATAACTTTAAGTTTGTTTTAATTACAGTAATTCTTTTATTGGTATTATTCTTTAATACCTTAAAATTACTATTAATGAAAAAAAAAACTGACAGCTTTTTTAAAGTTGGCAAGAAATGTGTTTAAGATGTGATCAAAACATGTTTTAGATTTTAGCTGTGTCTGCCCAGACTGGTGTTAAGTATTTTTGTATGTCTTAAATTTCATGTTTTTCAAGTACAGTATTTTTAGATGTGGTTGTAAAATTCTAAACATTAAATTCATGGATAAAATGGGAAGGCATTTGGCCACATCAGATGCCTTCTCAAGATTTACAAGTGCCAAGTCATAAATTTTGTTTATCTTCAACCTAGCATGATCAATATGATGGCTGAAATTTAACTAATACATCTCTACCTACTGTTGCAACAAAAATAACTATCTATTTTTATTAATTTTTATTTTGTAATCACTTTTCATTAAATTATTTAATTTATTTATACCAAGTCCTCATTAATGAAAATTATAATTACCCTTTTTCTTTTTAACGATGAGAAATTGTTTAATCTGGAAAAATGATGAGCAGGACCATTTTTTGTGGTAAAAATTTGAATTTTTTTTTCAAAAAATAAGTTTTACACATACAAAATATAAATTATATACATTTACTACTGACAAAATAAAATATGGAAGCATATCCTTTTCAAAGTAGTCTAAAGCATGTTAATTACGACAGATCAGTTGTAGCACAACTTTGTCTTTCACCAGCAAGCATGTGAAGTCAATAAGTGTACGATCAGCTATACTTATAGTGCTTATAATGAAAATAAAAGCTTGCTTGCACAAAGTAGACAGGTACTATGCAGGACATTATATTACTCTTTTCTCGTAACATTAGGCACATTCAGAAATAGAGTATTTTGTAATACAATGTGTTTAACTATTTTCATGAAAAGCAAAAATTCTTTCCACAATTAAAATTTATTATCACTTTGTTTAATTTCAAACAATAATTTCATTAAAAATACATAGTGTACTTACAAATATTTCTTACTGTATACAGTACAAAAACGTATAGTTTATACCTGAATTAATAAATTATTATTATTTAAATTCTTCCAAGTCATAAAATGAATGACCACTTTATATGAATAAAGGTTATCAAAATATTTCATTTGAGTTTTACAGAGTGGTGCACAAAAAGTTGACACATTTGAATTTTGGATTACATATTTATTTGTAAATATAATATGATTATAACTTTACATACCAAATGTAAAGTTTGTAGAAAGTTCTTAGACTGCATGACGTAGCCCACCGGGCAACTAGTGGTTAACTCATCATCACAAATCAACTGATTTCAAAGTCGAAAGTTCTAAGGTTCAAATCCTAGTAAAGACAGTTACTTTTATACGGATTTGAATACTAGATCCTGGATAACAGTATTCTTTGGTAATTGGGTTTCAATTAAGCACATTTCTCAGGAATGTTCGACCTGAGACTGTACAAAACAACACTTTACATTCATACATATCATCCTCATTCATCCTCTAAGTAATAACTTACAGTGGTTCCAGAGGCTAAACAGAAAGAAAAAGAAAGACTGCATAACATGTTCAATATGGCTGCTGTTACACCTAACAACCTCTTCAAGGTGACATTTCTGATGACTCTGCGTCACAGGTTCTCTTGAATCTCTTCATACAACTGAACTATCTGCGCACGCTTTTCCATAAGATTTTCAGGTCTTAATGGGAAAAGTTTCTCTTTTAAAAATCCCATAAAAAGAGTTATAAGGATTTAAAATCGGGGTTAAAGGTGGCCAAAAGAAACTTCCATTCTGCCGGCCCAGATAGCAATTTGAAATTATGCAATTACCAAAAACTGAATTTAAAAAATCCAACAGATTAGTGGTTTGAGGGGTTGCACCATCTTGTATAAACCATTGAGTATCGATAGACAACTCACTTGCAAGCGGTTTGGATAGAAAATCATTCCTTTACATATCCAAATACCATTAAAAATTAACTGCATCTTTGGAAAACACTGGTCCTATTCAATCCATGACTGGATGAAGCTACCCAAACGGTTACTTTAGGGTCATTTTGTTGTTTTTCATCCACAATTTGTGGTGCTGCTGACGCCCAATAGGGGATATTTTGTTTGTTAACAGTCCCATCAATATGAAAATAGGCCTTGTCTAAAAACCAAGTGTTGTACAAAATATCATCTTTCCCTTTCAACCAGTGTGAAAATTCCAATATTTTTTGCTTATTCAGTTGTGTTAACTTATGCAGGACATCCCAACTCCGTAGGGGAAGACCCCCCCCCCCCCCGCCTTGTGACGCTTCAGGTCGCCACAACACCCACTTTTCATAGCCCTGATGGGGTTTAACCCTGTAACTAGGGGGTAAAGAAGAACTAATCACAGCAATCCAGCAAGTTTTGTTGGAACATAATAATTTGATCAGAGAGTTTAAATGCAACACTGACAATACACCTTTGGGTAACGTGGAAGATTTTTAATTAATAATTCATGCTGATTCTGTACCTGTTAATCAGCATAGGGGTCGCTATAATGCTCCAACTACTAATGAAGTTGCTGTTTTCTTGGTTAATGAAAATAAAGGACCTAGAGATATAATCTTATGTTGTCGTGACGGTCAAATGCAACATGTGACTGAGCTTCATCGCTCATGATCCTTTAGAATATCTCCTTTATTTTTGAAGGGTGAAGATGGTTATTATCTAATTATTCCCCTAAATATTAATTAATAAAATAAAACATTTTCCTGCATGAAATTTTATGCTTATCAATTTTATGGTTCGAGATAACTTTGACAGTTTTTTATATTATTACAGAAACTTATTTAATCAGTATTGTGTTGACGTGATGGCCAAAATGATCACTGAAAGATTAGCCTTTATTCGTAATAACAAAAAAAATTACTTGTTGATGATTTCATTCATTTTGAGATAATGTGCAACAAGACATCAATGTTAATGCTAATGATATGGCATACTTCCATAAATGTCATACTTCCCTCATCTTTCAATGGTTCATCACCACGGTGTATGCATGAGAAATCTTACGTGTAATTCTGAATGGCCAGAATAAAAAATGAACTATTCACTGGTCAAAAATCTACTGATAGACACGATATTATACCCAAAGTTTTTCATTTGAAAATGAAAAAACTCGTAGACCTTATTAACAAAAAAGAAATATTTGGTTAGGTAACTGCTATGCGTTAAGTGTCGAGTGGCAAAAATGAGGCTTACGTTATTGTCACATATTGGTATGGTTAGTAACTAAAATACGACCTGACGAAATTGATCTTATCATATCTGCTGAACTCCCTGATAAAAATGTTGAGCCGTTATTATATGACATTGTTTGTAAACATATGTGTCACGGACCATATGGTGATTAAATAGGTCATCACTATAGATGGAAAATATTGAAAAAAAGTATCCTCGAATGTACATTTTCTACATATATACGACTACTTTAAACAACGTAATTGATATTGATAATAAATGGATCGTCCCACATTGTCCACCGTTGTCACGTTTCTTTAATGCTCACATAAATGTTGAATTTTGTAACTTCGCTTTGCACGAAGTTACAAAATTCTCTTTGATTTCGGTTGAAAATCAAAAAGATGAATTGAATCAATACAATAATGGTGGATGTAAATGTACATCTGAGGCCGATTGGCGATTTTTTGACTTTCCAATACATCTACCTTATCCCACTATTGTTCACTTAGCGGTTCACTTAGAAAACTATCAACGTATTTATTTCGTTGAACAAAATCTCCAACGAGTCCTTGAAAGTCCATAGAAGACCACAAGTCCGATGACTTCGCTAAGACACTATTATATCCTGAAGTTCCTAGATATTATACGTATAATAATAACAAGTGTAGCAGAAAAAAGCGCGGAACTGACATCGAAGGATTTCCTGGAATCAAAAAGGATGCTGCTCTGGGTAGAGTATATACAATTCATCCAAACCAAAGTGAATATTTTCATCTGCTTATGTTATTGCATAATGTTGAAAGACCTACATCTTTTGCTTACGTGAAAACTGTTGATGGTGTGCTACGCCAAATATATAAACCTGCTTGCAGTACACTTGGCTTATTGGAAAATGATAATCACTGGAAAGATACGCTTGCTGATGCTTCTATCCGTCAGTCTTCGCCTAAATTGAAAGAATTATTTGCAATTATATTATTTTTTTTGTCATCCTGCCCAACCGAACGTATTGTGGTAAAAGTTCCAAAAAGATTTTTGTAAAGATATTTTATATAAAATCCGACGTGAAACCAATAACGTTGAGATTACAATTTCAGATGAAATATTGAATAGAGGTCTCATTGAGGTTGAAGATATTGTCGTTGCGTTGTGAGAAATACTTATGCGATTACGGTTTACCAACATCAACACGTGATAATCAAGAAGCTAATAATGCTTATGATACAGTGCTTATGATACAGACTTTCTTTCAATGTCGATGAACAGAAAGAATTTTTAAGTATTAATCTTTCTAAATTAGTACCAGATCAACGTCAGGCGTTTGATGATATAAATAACAATGTTGCTGGCAATAATTCAAAGATTTTTCTCTTAGATGTTCCTGGAGGCTCAGGGAAAACTTTCTTAAACATTCTGCTTCTTGTTCAAGTTCGCTCAACTAATAACGTTGCAATCGGTGTAGTACCATCATGAATAGCTGCTATACTTATAAATAGTGGGAGAACTGCACATTCCACTTTTAAGTTACCGTTAAATTTTGCATGTGGGCAATGATTTCTTTGTTCTATCCGTAAGAGTGGTCCACTTGGACAAATTTTGCAAGATGCTAAGCTTATAGTGTGGAATGAATGCACAATGAGTCATCGAGCTCATATTGAAGCCATTTATCGACCCTTCGAGATATTATATCATTCAGTAAATTAATGGGTGGTATAACTTTCGTGTTTGCTGAAGACTTTTGGCAAACATTGTCTGTCATCGCAAGAGGAACTAGGACTGATGTTGTTCAGGCATGTCTTAAATCATCACCCGTATGGAAATTTCTCTTCATTATTAAATTAAGAACTAAAATGAGAGTTCATCTTCGGGTTGACGATGCTAACTTTCCCTTACAACTAATAAACATTGGAAATGGGACTCTTCCTCACAATGATAGTTACATTTCTGTTCATGAAACCTTGGAACCGTAGTGCATACAATGGATGATCTCATTTTCAATATTTATCCAGAAATTAGTAAGATTTTACCTAAACCGTACGAGTGGTTTTGCGAAAGATCTATCATAACTCCTCGAAATATTTCTGCATTTGAAATTAATAATATGATTTTAGAAAAATTTTAAGGGCAAAGCAAGGAATATTTATCTGTAGGTTCTGTAATCAATACTGAAAATGCAGTCCACTATCCTCCAGAATTTATGAATTCTCTTAATCCTGCAGGTTTTCAGTTCATAGTCTCAATCTTAAAATGGGAGTTCCGATTATTTTACTACGAAATCTTAACCCTCCAAGGTTGTGTAACGGCACGAGGTTGTACAGGAGGTTGCACGAGGAGTAGCCTCAATCGTGTGATTTCGCGAAATCATTGAGGCTACTATTTTGACAGGTTCAGCTGCAGGAGGGCTTGCTCTTATATTCTTATATCCCGCATCCCAAAGATCCCAGCAGACTTAGTATTTCAATTCAAGAGGCTGCAATTCTCTATAAAACTTTCGATTGTTATAACAATCAATAAATCGCAAGGCCAGACATTCAAACTCATTGGTATTGATTTATGATCAGACTGTTTTTCTCATGGACAATTATATTTTGGACTTTCCAGAACTGGTAATTCGGAAAAGCAATATATTCTCTTACCAGAAAATCAACTTGCCGCAAAAAATTAACATATACTCGGAAGTTCTATCAATTTAATACTGTTAGGAAATGGGTTGGTTACATTGCATTCTCGGGAGAAGCCGAGGTGGGGTTGCTATATATATATATATATATATATATATACAGGAGGGTAAGTCAATTATTATCCGCAATGTAGTTATAAATTTTATTGCAATACAAATAGGAAACTATGTAAGTTTCCTATTTGTATTGCAATCTGATGCCCTCATAAAAGAAGGTTTTAGGTTGAGCTGCGAGCCAGGAATGTACTGCTTCTTTCACTGTTTCGTCCGAGGTAAATCGACGGCTCCTTAATGCCTCTTTGAGTGGACCAAACAAGTAGTAGTCAGAAGGGACAAAATCAGGACTATACGGAGGATGAGCCAGTACTTCAAAGTTGAGTTTCTAAAGCGTTTCAGCAGTGTGGGTAGCGGTATGTGGACGGGCATTGTCGTGCAACAACACAACACCTTTCGACAGCAGTCCTCGGCGTCTTCGAATTGCAGGCTTCAGCTTGGCAGTAAGCATCTCTCTGTAACGCGCACTGTTTATTGTCGTACCCCTTTCCTCATAATATTCCAGTACTGGGCCTTGTTGATCCCAAAAAACCGTAAGCATCAGTTTTCCGGCGGATGGTTGGGTCTTCAACTTTTTTTGCAGAGTGAATTTGGACGTTTCCGTTCCATACTCTGTCGTTTACTCTCTAATCCCTGTTTCGTCACCAGTGATGATTCTGTCTAAGAAGATTTCGTTACCATAGCGATCCAAATGTTTTTGGCAGATGTCCAAGCGCGTTTGTTTTCTGTATGAAGTTATTTTGGGACCCATCTTGCACAGACTTTATGAAACCCAAGTCTGTTGTAGATGATTTCGTAGGCAGAACCGTAACTAATCTGCAGACGATGTGCCACTTCATCAATAGTTACTCGTCTGTCTAAGAAAACCGTATCACGTGCACGCTCAATGTTTGCCTCATTTGTGGCGGTAAACGGGTGCCCGGCTCCTTCGTCTTGCATAACATTTGTGTGACCATTTTTTAATTTTTCAATCCATTCGTAGACACTCCGTTGCGGCAAAACACTGTTACCGGACTGTACCGAAGGTCTTCGATGAATTTCGGCCCCTGATTCACCTTTCGACGGCAGAGAAACGGATCACTGAACGTTGCTCTTCTTTGGTGCAAACAGAAAGCGGAGCAGCCACGGTAAACGGCAGGACAGCGATAATGGAACTAACCTGGCAGCATCAAACCTGCACAAACATAACAACAATTAAACCACGCATGCGTCATCTACGCAACACTACAGTACTACCAACATAAACATAAATATAACTAAATTGCGGATAATTGACTTATCCTCGTATATATATATATAAAATAACATGTCGTAAGTGATCAAAGCCCAGCAAAAACTACTGAAGATAAATTTATGAATATTGGTATACACTTTCTCCTTACGGTGTAAGTGCATACTAAGAATATCCAGTTTGAAATCCCGACTTTCATGGGTTAAAATGGAGTAACAATGAAATTATTTTAATTTTTTTTGATTCCTCGGTAACAGGCGTTGATATTAATTTTTGGTTTATGTAATCTTAATATGAATTTCAAAAAATTAATTACATTTCTTGAAATTCAGAGATTAAAAGTGTTAAAATGAATTTTTGATTTTTTCTAAACGCTGTTATTTTTTTTTTTTAATTTTTCGGTAACAAATGAAGAAATCGACCTGATTTTGGTGAGTGTAATCTTCATGACAATAAACCAATTTATAGAATGATGTTATATAAAATGATATAACCTATCGTACAGCATTTCTGCATAATTCAGCTAATAATGGTGTAGATCTCAGCTTTGTATCAGTTTTAATCGATTTATTTTTAATTGTAAAACAGCATTCGGAATTTTTTTTTCTTCATGACATTTATTATATTTTTAGAAGCACGAGTAAGAATTAATGTAAATAACTAGAATTTACAACAGAAATGATTGTTATAAACCTTTTTTTAAAAAAATTTAATCCGATTTCTGTGAAGTAAAAACGATTGGTGCATACTTGTTTATGATATAAACAACCTTATAAACTTAAGATGTGGAAGTATACATAACTGACTCCCGTTTTAGCTTCCTGTCTATCTTCCAAGGGTAGCGGGTAGCGCGGTGGGCGTTTTGATTATAAATGAAATGAACGCTTTAACTTTTCCTCAGCTGTTGTTGCCATTTATATCGCAAGGCCAAAATTACGACTTTAACTTATAATAAATTAACTTATTATATCATTTATGTACCACGTAAGTTTTTTTTTTTTTTTTTTAATAAGTAAAAGCCAAATTTTTAATATTATAATGAAGGTTGAAATAAAATTAATTTAATAAGGAACATAAAAATATAAGAAAGAAGAATTTTTAACCCTGAGATTAATGAATCCTCAACAAATGTTATGATATTTTAATAATAGTAACCTACATTTTTTAATAATTTGTCGAATAAAACATATTTTTTAACCTGTTACTGATCTAAAAAGTTGAAGGTATCCCAAAATAAAAAATTTGATGTCCACAACAGATGACTTCCTTGTACACCTATTAAATTATATACACATATTTTTTTTTTAAATGAAAAGTACACAAAATTTTATTTCATTAATAACTTCTGATATTTTTTATTGTTATTATTGAATTGTTGTTTATCATAAAAGTTTTTTACAATCAGAGGTTAATAATTATTAATAAATAAATTTATTTAAATTAAAAAAAAAAAAAGTTAAAAAAAAGGAGATGAAGTCCGATTCGAACCGATGTGCCTTCCCTTGTAAGATCCAAATATTTCATTAATTAAAATTTTATTTGACTATAACTCTGGAACCAATCAAAATAAGTACCACCTATGATATATCATTGAAAAGCTCTCAATGAAGGCTTAGTGCAGTTAAGAAAAAGTCCAAACTGTAATTTTTTTTGGATTTTGGGCTTTTTTGGACACTTTTGGTTCAGTCGATTGCAATCAAAAGGGGAGGTGCACAACTAGATGTAAAACAGTCCTAAATCCAAAATTCAACATCCTAGGGCTAATCATTTTTGAGTAATGTGAGATAGGTACATACGTACGTACTGACGTCACGCCGAAATTAGTCAAAGTGGATTCAGGGATGGTCAAAATGAATACTTCCGTTGAAATCTGAAAAACGAAATTTTTTGTGATAACAATACTTCCTTTACTTCGTACAAGGAAGTAAAATGTATTTTTCATTGAATTAAAAAAACAAAATGTGATATTTCAAAAATTATTATTCTTTTCTTCAAAAATAAACACAAAATTATGTAAGATGTACCTTTGATATACAAGGGAATATACAGGACGATGTTATAATTCAAGCTTTAACTCGAACTACATCGTAAGAGAATCTTTTACTTTCTGCTTGGACTGATCATACCAACAGGATCTATTTTTTCCAAATTTAGATTTTTTGTAATGTTTGATAAATTTTTGAAAATGAGGTCCTTCTAATGGTAGAATTAAAATTTTCATATAAATGGCTCTTTCTTGTTGTTTTCATCTTCTTATATTTATATATATATATATATATATATATATATATATATCAACGAATCGATGGCAACTTCATTCTAACGATGTGAAAAGATAATAGTTATTAACAGATGATTGTAAGCAAGTGATTTTATTGTTATCTTCATTAGATTTTGTTTTTTTTAATTTTATTAAGTTTTGTTTTTTTTTTTATCTTTATTAATTTCATTAAAAGTAAAAATATTATTAGAAAGGGATTTATTAATTAAAAATTCCTATGTCTTTCAAACAAAAGTTTACTAAATAAAATAAACTTTATAGAAAAGGAAAAGTCGAACTTAAAAAAGTATTAAAAAATAAAGAATACTCTTTTCTTTATTTTATTTTCGTCTCTCACAACGGTAACAAATTAAAAAGTACTATTAAAAAACTCATAAAAAATTTACTAACCCTTAATTTAGAGCTGAATTCGAAAAAGTAACATTTAAGCCTCCATGGAGGAGTTTCAACCTCTCATCCCGGGTTCGAATCCCGGTCAGACATGGCAAAATGTCCATTTTCGTATTAAAATTTCCATTAGATATTTTTATATGCAAGCTGTTAATCTGTACGTTAATTAACAACCAAAAAAAATAAGAGACTGCTTCCAAATGTAAATTAATTTTTCCGAAAAATACTTTGAATACAAAAAGACATTAGGCGATATATAATTACATTATGACTATCTAACAATAAGCAATGATAAAGATTTAAAAAAAGAGTATATTATCTTATTAAGGATGTTTAAGATTAAAAAAAAACTCTTGTGCAGTTCTGCGCAAGAAAACAGACTTATTTTTTACGGATACCCGGAATAGGTTTCGCAGTCGGAAACGCACTGATTTTCACAGTATAACGTACCACGTATACGTTCGATTAACCAGTAGACCCTATACCCAAGCATCAAGAATGTAGGCCTTTGTGGCTCGAAAATTTCCAAACTACAGAATCAATTTCATTGAAGTCGTTTTTGAGTTATGTTCAATTTAAGGTCAAAAACATTTGAGGTTATGTTGACTGTATAGTAGTGTATTTTTCATAATTGCTTATGCATTGATTCAAAGTGATGAGCGAGTTGAAACTTACACTGCTACACAATCAATATAACCTCAATTTTTTTCGACTTTAAATTGAGTGTAACTCAAGAACGACTTAACTAATTTACATCAAATTTTCACAGGCACATCTTCAGATATTAAAGAATATCTAAATTTCAATGAAATTAATGCTGTAGGTTTGGAGATTTACGAGCCACAAAGTTTTATACATAGGCTTATATATATGCATGTATGTATATTAAGGAAACCCTTCAATTTAAGTGAATAGTACTTTCGTACTGCTCATTTCAAAATGCGTAAAAAATTAATTTAACCCCCAATCCCTCCATGCTTCCGTGCCAAAAGTAATACCGTAAGTTTCTTCGTAAAGTCGATAAAAGAGTGGAAAACTTTATTGAGTACTTTACAGTTCAGAAAATAAAAATAAAAAAGCCGATCTTCGTGGTACCGTCTCAGTCTTTTCATTCGGATGTCCCCGGTTCGAATCCCGATTAGGCATGGCATTTTTCACACACTACAAATATCCCATTCTCATATATATTTATTACATGAGAATTGATTGAGAATATATATTTTTTTACATGAGAATTGCTCATGTATAAATTTATACAGGACCTGCGGGGGGGTGGTATGGCTCAAGTTCGTTTTTAAGGGCAACGGGTGCCCAGGTGCTCACCAACCATGTTAATTTAAACCAACATCTGTTTCGGTTCCGCCTGGCAGCTGATGAGCTGTGCTTCTGTGGGGAGGTCCAATCAAATGAAACCTGATGTTTGACTGCCCTGCTCTTGGGGGGGGGGGGGGCCGGAAACTGTTTCGAGGCTCAGTAGCCGTTTGTGGTCGTATGCTTTAGGGCAACCAAATAGGGTGGCGGCGGAAGAAATTCCAAGCAAACCAATCCCATTCTCATAAGGCAAAATAACAAACCAGTCGATGCCCTTTATCCCAGAAAATAAATTCTAATATTTTGTAAGTAAATGATATTTATTAAATTTTAGTTAATTCGGTAATAATTTCAAAAAATACTTTTGCATTAATTTTGAATAAAATTATTTAATTAAAAAAATAAATATATTAAGAAATCACTGTAGGAGAATCTTATACAAAGCAACTGAAGAACCATTGAAGTCTGTTTGATAACAGTAAGGATTGAACACTTGAAAAGAATACATACATGAAGATTTAATGAAATCATACATGCATAAAGATTTTTGAAATACATAATGAAAAGATTGAACATACATAATAGAAAGAAATATATTGGTCGAATTTTAAACCTTTTCGTTTTTCGAAAAGGAAGTCGAAAAAACATAGACTGAAAGATAAATAGAAAATTTCTTTAGTAATGTCCAAAATAATTTACGTATTCAATATCATTTAATTAACACCTTTCTCAATGAAAGTAGAAAATGATATTAGAAGACATATAAAGACTCGTAACTTTTTCCCCTAAATGAATGTAATTAAAACAAAAATATTCATACATATTATTTTGACAGAGTCGGATATACATAGTGGAACTTCCTCGCAAAAGTAAAGTGTTAAAAGAAAAAGTTAACTGAATGTTTGATTATGCGATAATCTTTAAATAATTTTTCTTGGCGTACATTAATCTATATGATGCCGTAATGTCAATCATTTGAAATTTATTTATGTAATTTTTTTTTATGATTTAAGCACCGGATATAATTTATCGGTATTTTAGTCCTTCATAATACACTCTTAAAAACATATACACACGTGCTCGAGCATGTATATGTTTCGCTAGTGTTTATTTACTTTAAAATCTATATTCGGATTTATAGATAAAAGCGGTTACAACTATAGATAATTTTTCACAAATTTATGTTAAATGAAATTGAACGGTTTCCAAGACCAGTTGTGAATCAACAAACATACTTTGTTAGTTTTATTTCCACCTCGCTTACTGAAATGACAGTGTTGACATGCCCTGTTATTTTGTAAACTTATTCCTAAAAAAAAAAAAAAAACTTTAATCGCACCTACGATATCAAAGTTTAATAATATTTTTTTCTCGTTTTTATTTTCGTTTACAAATGTCGATTTCTGTAACCTATTTCTTTTTATCAACATATTAACTGTTTATAAGAATTAAAAACAAGGAACTAAATGAGTAGTTCAAGTGTTAAACAATTGCGAAATAAACATTATGAAAATAATAAAAACTAGAAATAAAAATAAAACTGAAATAAAAAATCGTTTGGCTTATTATAAGAATACAGAAGTTGAAAATTTGCCTTACCGCATTCTGTTTGGAAATTGATTTTAAAATAAATTTATTAGAAATAATCATTTTAGAAAATTATCTATAAACTGATAATAAATAGGAAATTTATTTTATTAACCACGATAAAAATAATATACATTTTTAAATAATGGTAGGGACCAATTTCTAAGTGTCTTCTATATTTTTAACCTTTTTTTTACAAATTATGTTAAAATTGTTCTTTTACATGAATACTGGTATAATTTTTTAATTATTAATCATATTTTTGTAGAAAGATTCTGTTATTGTCGGAACCATCTTCCTTGAGATAAACTCTTATCTTATAAAACTTTATTTAAGGAGAGAAAAGGTGTAGATACAATCAACATTGTAATTTTTTTTTTTTTTTATTACCACCGGGTCCGCAGTTAAGCATTTTTTCTGCAGAGGATGAGATGAATGCTTTTTAGCGTGTGTGAAAAATGCCATGCCTGACCGGGATTCGAACCCAGGACCTCCGGGTGAAAGGCCGAGACGCTACCACTCGCGTCACGGAGGCAGGCAACATTGTAAATTAACGTTTGCTTTTTGCTTGCACATTAGCACAGAAATAGTTAGATTGTAATTACTAATTTCGAATTACTGTTTTAGTTTTATATTTTAAAATAAATATAGCTTCTCTTATTTTGTTTTGCTTCGTTAAGTGTTGTATATAATGCTACCATCCCCGTTGTGGCTACCCAACTAAACGGCATTTGTATGTGTGTTGCGTGTGTGTCCCCCCCTTAGCTTAGCACCGGAATACACCGATCACTAGCGGAAAATCCCGATTCGTTAGTACGTGTCTTGTGGTGGTCAGGTGTATCCTACTTGTTATATTATTATATATCCATATATATATATATATATATATCGAAGAAAACTTAGTACTTTTTAACCGAATCCGAATTTTCGGACGAAAATCGCAAATATCTCGAAAACGGTCGGTTCTCGCGCTCTGAAAAATTTTTCCAGTCCCCTCGATGATAATCCCATACACTCCCAGTGGTACTCGTGATAATATTTTGAAGTGTCCCCGGGGTGCCGTTTGGAAATTGGGGAAAGGGTGCGATGGGGTGCTACCGTAATATCTCGGCAACTGTTCGTCTGATTTTCACGATTCAAACGGCGTATGTATCCCGCAGGTCGAGCGCTAACTGTTTAATGCATCGAGTGCACTCTTGATCGACCGAATCTTGGTTATCCGGAAATTAAATCGTTTACTCCTATATTTTGATTGTACTTACCCACCGTTCCGATCTTTCGCTAAATACGCTCAAACTTGTGTGCTAAGGCAGCTGTAAAGTACAAACTTATGTAGATTAAAAAGTAGAAAATAAAAAATATATAAAAACTAAAAAATATATTAAATGCATTAAAAAGTAGAACATAAAAAATATGTAAAAAAAAATGTTAACACCACTCTTAAATTAAAGGCACTAAAATGTAAAAAATAATTTTAGGACAGCATCTCAAAATGGATTTGATAACAAACTTTGATGTTGATATGTAAGATTATGTGAAAGTCATAGCTTCAAATTAAAAATTTGATGTTTTTGCCAATTTTTTCTTATGCGTGATGAATGGCCTAAAGAGTGAGGCGAAAATATGCACAAGAAAAAATTGGCAGAAACTTTAAATTTTTAATTTGAAGTTATGACTTTCACATAATCTTACATATCACCATCAAAGCTTGTTAAATCCATTCTGAGATACGCCCTAAAATTATTTTTTACCTTTTAGTGCGTTTAATTTAATAGTGGTATTTAAAAAATTTTTTTTACATATTTTTTATTTATTTATGTGATTGTTTTTCTTCATAGAATAATGAACTATAACCAATAAGTAGGCACCGGAATGTACCGATCACTAGCGGAAAATCCCGATTCGTTAGTATCAATTTCTAGAGTTAAATTTCTTATTTCGCTTTCGTTATACAAATTTTCATCATTCAAAAAAAAAAAATTTTTACACAAGAGGTAACCAATTTTGTATACGAAATAATCCCATTCCGAGACGCCGCCCGCCAGGGCAACCCTCCCAGAGCTGCAGAGGCGTTCCGTAGGCATCTCTGCAGCTAGTAAAAAATAAAACTTAATTTGCTACAGTATCTGCCGTATTACATAATGTTTATCAGATTTATCAAAGCATAAAATATGGGCTAACGTAAAAGGTAAAATAGCGCTGTTACTGCTACGTTTTCCGAATATTTCACTTTCTTTGTAAATTTAATCACTTTAGTAGATTACCGTTTGATACCATTCGTCTGCCAATCGAATGGAGTCACTAGGAATGCTCTCATACATCTTGTTTAATGTTACATACATATTTGGCTTCTCCCGAAAGTGGAAAATTCTATTCGACTGTTGAAAATTCTGGTAGATTAATTTTATCTAAGGGCAATTAACCTTTTTTTTTTTTTTGTTATTCCAATATTATTTCTTTAATTTTTAATTAAAGATTAGAAAAATTTAATTTTATTTATATCTTTACTTATCGATTTCGGTTGTTCTATAATTAAAACTTTATAATGTAATAAATATAGGTTTTAAAAGCAAATATTGAAAGCCCAATAAGTAAATAAGTAAAGATAAATTTACTTATCTTTTGCTATTTATTAATTTTATGTACTACAATTTTTTTTTTGTTTGAAAAAAAATAAAGAAACACACAGACTATTTATGGTTAATAAATATTGGGGGCTGACGAAGTTAATTAATTAAATATTTATTTATTTATATATATATTAATTAAATATATATTTATATATATACTGAAATAAGTACTAAAGTACTTATTTCAGTATGCTTCTTGTATAGCTTCTTGAACTGTATCAAGAAGCACCTGTTGAAGGTACTTTAATTTAAGAGTGGTCAACCCTCACTTTGACTAAGAATGCATGTTAGTAATCACGTATTTGGGTTTCATTAAAAAATATAATATCCTTTGCGTTATTATTTTGTATATTCAAATTAGTTTGATGAGTGTTTTATTCTTCATTCTTGCCACACAACTATTATTTATGGGTTGGAACAGCAATAAAGTAGCTTTTACTGGACTGACAAAAAAAAATGTTGGCTTCTCGTCAATCTAACGGTATTTATAAACCGTCCGTTTTATACGATAAAACAGGATTTTTTTTTTAGATAATTTTATTACATATCACTTTAATGAGAACTATTTTTACAAAAATAAAAATACTTAATTGAAATTAGTAAACAAAGGGTTAGGTTACTATTTTTCAACAGTAACCTATTGGACTCGGGGTGAGCCCCTTTGTGGGATACTCACACGGGAGGCAAGGGATCGAGAACGAGTCCCGTCCCCTAGGGTGCGGTTCAGGAACGACATAGTCGGGCCTGGATACCTTGCCCTAGGGGTTAGAAGCAGACACTAAAACGATCCGTTAGAGTGGACAGTCCTCTGGACTGTGCTTATGCTTCACAGTGAATCCAGTCCAGGAGATAGGGAAACAAGATTAAAAAAAAAAGAAGAAAGTAACTTATTGCCGCCCTCCGTGGCGCAAGTGGTAGCGTCTCGGCCTTTCATGTGGTGGTCCTGGGTTCGAATCTCGGTCAGGTATGGCATTTTCACATACGCTACAAAAAAAAAGTAACTTATTAGGCTTTACTTTTATACGGATTTGAATACTAGATCGTAGATACCGGTATTATTTGGTGGTTGGGTTTCAATTAACCACACATCTCAGGAATGGTCGACCTTTTCTTTTTCCTGTTTAGCCTCCGGTAACTACCGTTTTGATAATACTTCAGAGGTTGAATGAGGATGATATGTATGAGTGTGAATGAAGTGTAGTCTGGTACATTCTCAGTTCGACCATTCCTGAGATGTGTGGTTAATTGAAACCCAACCACCAAAGAACACCGGTATCCACGATCTAGTATTCAAGTCCGTGTAAAAATAGCTGGCTTTACTAGGACTTGAACGCTGGAACTCTCGACTTCCAAATCAGCTGATTTGGGAAGACGCATTCACCACTAGACCAACCCGGTGGATTAGGAATGGTCGACCTAAGGCTGTACAAGGCTACGCCTCATTAACATTCACACATATCATCTTCATTCATCCTCTGAAGTAATACTTTACAGTGGTTCCGGAGGCTAAACAGTAACTTATTATTGAAAGAAGTTCTTCCTCAATAAAAACTAGAATCAAATAAAATTCTGATTTTCTTTTAAATATCTTAATTGTTCAAAGGTTATTATTGTTAATCTCGCGCGAGCGCACACGTACACACACAAACACTCACACTCCGATGTGGAGCAGTATTGTATCAATCTTTTATCCGGAAGGCTGCGCGTTCGAATCCTGGTCAGGCATGGTATTTTTCATATGCTAGTAAAGATTTTCATTTCATTATAAAAATGTATGAAATTTCCTCATAAAATTATTTTAAACTATTTGTTATTTTAATATTAAAAACATTGCAAAGTACAACTTTTCTATACTTTCGAATTTGGCAGAAAGTTAGAAAGAGAGATACGTAGGTGTATTTTAAGAAAATACGATCAATGTAAGCACTTTAAAACATTGAGAGAAAAGAAATACAAAACTTAAAGTTTCTTTCGTTATCTAAAATAAATTAATGCATATAGTAGTAAATCATGTGAATCATAAGAAAGCGATCAGCCGCTTTTGAAAACTCTCTTTTAATTTTAAAATTAATTTAAATTTAATTTTTAATTTTTAAATTTGTGAGTAATATTCCGTAATGATTTTCTTTAACACTATATTTATTTCTAAGTCATTCAAAATAAAAATTCATTTCACAGTTTTATCTACGAGTAATATCTTTTCTTAACGAAAAAGGTTATTTTGGCCTGAAGAAAATTTTCGGAATCTTTGACTAAGTAACTATTGCCAAGTAATGCGTCCTTTTCGTAACAAGATTCCTTTACTATTCTACAAGCGTTAAAAAAAGAACTCTTTACTTTCACAATTTAACAGTCTAATTCAGTAATGTGTTGGATGGGTAGTAAAATCATGTAGAATTTTTTTTAATGTTATTTAAAAATTATAAGTGATTTTGTATCACAAAAATTTTCAAGCATCTACGTTGCAAAAACATTATCAGCAGTATGATCTGAAAATTCGTTAATAAAATTCCTAATAATTATGTATACTTATTTCAATGTATTAAAAATTGAATGAAGCGAAATTATAAATATTTTATAATAAAGAAAATTGAAATGTTTTTCTTACCTTTATATTAAACCTGTGAATGGATTTTCTTTTAAGAAATACTTTTAAATATCTCCGACATTCAAAACATATTCTTGCTTAATTTTACATTAAAAATGCACATCCAATAATTCTGTCGAGAAGTAAGCTTAATCTTTAAAGAAAACTGGATTCGCTAATAATTATACTAGCCGTTTAACAGGTTTCCGTTGTTTTTGGATTCAAATCGTATTTTAAAAGTACGACACATAAATAAAACTTGAAATATTTTCAACTCGGAAGTATTATAATTCTTTAAAAAATAGCAGCTCAACTAAAAAATTCCTCTCCATTCAGTTGGTTTATTTCTGTGATTTCTAATTTAAATATGAAAATTTAAAAAATTTTTCAGATTTTTTTATTAATAACTGTAACTCGAAGTAAGTTTTATTTTAAATAAGATTGGAAGCCTCTTTCGAATATTTTCTAATAAATTCTTTTTTGTTTTTTTTTTTAAACAACGCTTTACCTATGCAGGTTAAGTGTTTACATCAACTAAATTTTTATTTTATGTAAATAAAAACGTTTCTTTTATATATCGACTATATGACAAGCGACTAAAGGATGTTTTCGAATGCTGTATATGATTGTGCACTATATACTCGTATAAGATTTTGTTTTGTCATGATTTTAAGGTTGTTAATCCTATCCTACTAAACGGCATTTGTATGTGTGTGCGTTCCCCTTACCTTAGCACCGGAATGTACCGATCACTAGCGGAAAATCCCGATTCATTAGTAAATGTCTCGTGGTGATCAGGTGTATACTTGTTATATTATACTTCGATATATATGCGAAATATCTATTAATAATATGTTTTTTATCTATGTGATTGTTTTTCTTCATAAAAATCGATTATTTATACAATCGATTCAGGTTTCATTTCCTCCTTTTTTATATGTAAAAATAAACATTTTTCATTTTTTGTTGGTATAAATGTCCAAATTTTAAGTGACTACATTGAAAAATTAAAGAAAGTTCAGGAAAATGGTTTGCTTCTTTGTCAGGACGAGAACTTTCCGAACGACCCTTTCGTATTTTATATATTTAATATACTCGTATATTAATTTAATATTGTTTCTTGCATTTATATTTTTAATTATTAATATGGATTTTAATCACATACGTATTTTTAATTTTATAATTGATTAGTCGGTTCATCCAGGAGTCAGGGGCTCTGACTCCTGGATCCCACTGTGTTCATTATGCACGTCATATGACATAAATAAAAATTAAAACCTGTTCGATTAATTAAGACTCAATTTGGTCAGCATAGGACTCGAAACTTTGAGTGGTCTGAAGTATGCGGATTTCAGAATAGTCGATCCTAGCTTAAAAATAATAGTTATATCTGGTTAGCCGTTCTTCGTACGGGTAAAAAATGTTTTTCACGGTTCTTAGCATTACTCGAAAAACACCACGAGGAGGCAGCTGTACTTCGTTTCTCTTTTTTTATTTTTTTTATGCCTTTTATTCAAATAAGCGGAGGCTGATGCAGCCAGTAGCGTCACAACATCCGGTTATTACAGCAAGCCTTAAAACGGCACCATTTTGAAACGGTGAAACATTTCGTTACGACAATAGTCCTATGTTCTTTCCAGACATAAAAACTATCTTCAAGCACAATTTCAGCTCAGACGATTGAGTAGTTTTTGAGTGAAAGACACACACACACTCACCACTACATTTATATATATTGTAACAGGATCTGCATAATGAACCAGGGTAACGGATTTCTCCCAATTAAGAAGAAAGAATGAAAAAATAATAATACAATGAAGAATCCAAAAGGAACTAAAAGGGATTCTTTTCTCAGACTAATAGGTCCGATTAACAATTTGTTCTTTGTAATACAGACAATGGCACCTCCAAAAACTGTTATTTGACCAGAAGGGTTAACGGACCAGAATAACAATTTATGGGAAAACGTAAGGGCGCGGACGATGCAAATATTACGCTTCAACAGTTAAGGGATGAGGCGGGTTCTGGTTTTGCAGGGATATAATTACTGCCGGGGACCAGCGGAAACAGTCAGTAGTTCTGCGAGGCCGTGTTCGACGCGGTTGCGGTGACGGCGATATCGGTAAGCGTGTGATAACAACGAGTGAAGAGCACGTCACGAGCATTCCATTGTGGACAATGGGTGAATGCAGGAAGTTCTTCGGTGAGTTATTGGTGAATAGTTTAATGATTATTGATAAAGTGAAAGTGACGGTTTTATATTCATTCATTCATAAAGTGTAGGGTAGTTCTATTGTAGACAGTAAAAGTAATAATACTGTATAAACTTTAGATTTTTCTACTGTTATCTTGTTGTTAAGGCAAAATTAGGTATTAATATTAGCGGTCATTGTAACGTTTTTAGTAAATTGGATTGTAATCTAGTTTTTATAATTTAACTGTCTTTAAATAAATCTTTATTTAAATTAGTATATTGTATGTTATATATATATATATATATATATATATATTATTTATTATTATTATTATTATTGCTGTTATTATTATTTATTTTATTTTGTATGTTTTTAGAATTATAAATTATATTTATAAGAAATTTTTAGTTTGCTATTCTCTCAATATTCTGGTCGAAATGCGAACACGTGACAATAAACAGTATTATATGATTTAACCCTTTTGATGCCGCTGGCAACCATATGTTGCCACTTGAGTTTCGCGTCGCCCACATTGTTGGCCACCCATTGTTCTACAGGAAGTTTTTCTTTTGCTATTTCAACCCACTCTTTTGTCGTTACTAATTCTGTATTCATTCTTTTGTCATTACTATTCACTCGTACTTATTCAAATTTACGTCGTATGAACACATTTAATTTTAATATAATCAATTAAATTTTATGTTGGCCTATGTTTTATAGTTGTACTTTTTTGTAACTACATTTTAGATAGAAAAATTATAAAATTATATAGTTATATTGTGATTTAATAAATATTTATCTGATATAAATTTGGTATATCTGGTATATTTGGTATTTATCTGGTACAAATTCTAAAATTTTCTATATAATAATGAAATGTTTACGTTGAATATTATTCAACATAATTTATTAATATCACCGATTTTTTAAGTCTTCTTTTATTTATGTTATTTCTACATGATTTATATTTATAATAATAAGAAGAAGAACATTAGAGAAAAAACTGCTCTTCCTATACTCGCCCATCTGATCACAATATTAATAAGGCTGAAACAGATAATCAAGTGCAACCCTCAGATAATAGAATACAAAGAGATTTACCGACTGAACTCGATAGAATTCATTCCCATTGTGATAATAAAAAATGGATTCAGTAACAAAAATTCAAAAAAATATATAGAAAACGTTGCCCTGGATTCTAAAATCTTAATTCCAAAAGCCCAAAAATCAGTAATTCTGGAGACTTGCAAGCTTGTACGAACTGTGTTAAATGCACAACAGCCCTGAATGAGGTATGCCCCAGTGATCCCTCATACGGAAATTTCGGATGTGAAACATCTCACAGACATTTTATTAATAATTTTTTTTTTATATAACATATTTATTGAGTTGTATTATAATCATGATAAAATTTTCTGTAAGCTTCAATAATCTTTTTTAAGGATTTACTTACAAAACTATTTCTATTTAATCTATAATATTAATTATAGTACAATATTTTATAATATACAATAATATATTAAGTAGTTTTTACATATTTTATTATTAAAATAAAATTTCTCTTATGGTATAATAATTTTGTCTTTAAAAAGAAAATTATTTCAATTTTAGTGTTTAAAATGAACATGAATGTAAACTAATTTCGCATACAAATTAAAACTCTGTATTCTGACAGATTGAACAAAGATTTTAGTGAAAGTTTAGGCTAATTCCAGAAAGTGAAGTCTCAGTTCAGTCTTCAATCTAGAAAAGCCATTTATAGATTTCAAATGAATCGGCAGTTAATTAAGATAAGAAGGAACAAAGAACTTGGGTGTTGACTTCTCATTACTCGTGAAATATCGCGGCACATTAAGTAATATACTTGTTTCTCTTACAAATTATGTAATTTTATAATTCCTACACTAGCCATATCAGTATGTCCAAATAAAACTTTAAAAATTCTAATTAAAAGGTTTTCGACAGGATTCAAAATATACTGTGGTGCAAAACCATAAGATGTAAGACCATATCTCATAATTGATTCAACTAATGCGAAATATAGAATCCTTTTTACCGTGAAAGAAAATATATCAGGAAGCTGATAGAATTTAGACAAGATAATTCTAAGTCTTTTACACAAAAAATCAACATGAGAGGTTCATTTCATATTATGATCAAACATCAAACCAAGATACCTGACTGTATGTTATTTTAATAACATACAGTCAACTCTTGTATTTTTTGTATTTTTGAAACATACAAAAACCGTGCACTTGTATTTAGATTAAAAATATATTTATAAAAAAATCGATAAAAAATAAATAAATTCTTGTTACCATCAATATATATGTCACATACAGTTAGTAAGTAGTACATTTCCATCAGAATATTGTTTTAAATAAATAGTTCACATATGAACTAAAATAATTAATTTTTAAAAAAGTGGAACCGACATCAAGACCATGTAATGTGATGCACTTACACAGAATTATAAGACTTTCACTTTCCTTATCAATGCTGTATATTATATACACTGTATATTGTGTCTTGAAGCTTTAAGACGAGATATCTCAATTTTTTGATGATTTTATTAACGCTGCTACATATCTTATGCAGAAACTGACCCTATTTGTCGTACAGAAGACCATATAACTTCATGTAACTCCATATGTACGCATTCATATAGAATATCAGGATTCCCACTGTCCTTAGCTAACCCGCCGAATGGAGAAAACCCTTTTTTTTGTCAATTTTCAGGCCGATTTTTTGTCTTAAAAATCTTTTCGACATCATAGTATCACCACGAAAAGCAGCTGCGTGGATTGCAACAATATTTATTTCAATCGGATTAACAGAAAAAAGTTTTGTGCGAACAAATATAAAAAAAAATATACGGGTTGAATACATAACCTCTATTTTTGTACTCAACCCAGGCGTAAAAAAAGAAATATTCTCTTCAATCAGATTTACAAGGATAACTTTTTCCTTTTTTTTAATATATTCGTTAATCTTAATCGTGAGTTTCTATGAGTTAACAATTTTTTTTTTAAATTCAGTTTATGTAGCATCAAAGAAAAAAAATTGGTAAATGAGTATTGAACGAACAGCCTGATTAGCATATTTTATTGTTAAACGTAACGTAAAATTTTAAATGATTATAAAATTAAATCTTTTGCTTTATAATTTTAAATTAATTTACGTAAAATTTATTTGACTTACGTAATAAATATACATATATAGATTACTAAATATTTTATATATATAAATATATATATATACATGATATTATTACTTAAAATCAAACAAAATACAAAACAATAACACAATGTTTTGCCTTCAATGCAAGGATTTATGAAATACCACAGCGTAATTGTAAAATGGTTGTTTTTACTTGAAGAATTATATCATGGAATATCTGTGATTTAAATATTTTATCTGACTATTTATGTATATTTATTTCTATTATTTGTGTAGTGATTTATTTGGAATTTGAAAATTTTGTGTTCCTGTTAGATAGATATATATAGTTTAAAACGTCTAGGATTTGACTCAGTTATTGTACCAATGTTTGTTTGATCTTACTTTGAGTATATTTTTTGGTTTTGCTTTGTTAGAAGCACGTTTGAAAATTCGGAATGTTTAAACCATTATCGTTAAAAACGGTAAGTTAATAAAATCCAATAATATAGACACGCGCGTACATAAAATGCTGTATCTTATAACTTCAAAAATAGTTATCTAGAAAAAAATAGACAACCATAATTCTAAATGGAATTAGAATCTTTTATTTCGTGGCAATTACGTACAATGATAATTCCGCATAGTGTAATTGTGCAGCAGGCCTAGCCACTGTTCCATGATTTTAAAGAGTATAAAAGAATATTTACAAGGTTTATTAATTACTTTTTATCACCGATTTTTTAAATTTTTTTTCATTTATATTTACGAGATTTATATTTACATAATAATAATTTTTTTTTTTAATTTTAGGGGCATCGACTGGTATGTTTATTGGTACCGTTCCACATCAAAAAAATTTGATCTGGACACATGACTTTCCTTGTACACCTATTAAATTACATATACATATTTTTTTAAATGAAAAGTACATAAAATTTTATTTCACTAACAACTTCTGATTTTTTCACATTTTTTTTTATAGTTATTATTGAATAATTATTCATTGTAAAATTTTTTTACAATCAGAGGTTAATAATTATTAATAAATCAATATATTTCAATTAAAAAAACGTTAAAAAAAAGGAAATGAAACCGGATTCGAACCGATATGCCTTCTCCTTGTATGATCCAAATATTTCATTAATTAAAATTTTATTTGGCTATAACTCTGGAACAAATAAAAATAAGTACCACTTATCATATATCATTGAAAAACTCTCAATGTAGGCTTATTACTGCAGTTTATAAAAAGTCCAAAATCCAATTTTTTTCTGGATTTTGGACTTTTCTGGACACTTTTGGTTCAGCTGATTGCAATCAAAGGGAGAGGTGCACAACTAAATGTTACAACAGTCCTAAATCCAAAATTTTAACATTCTACGGCTAATCGTTTTTGAGTTATGCTAGCTAGATACGTACGTACGTATAAACGTCTCGCCGAAACTAGTCAAAATGGATTCAGGGATTGTCAAAATAGATATTTCCGTTGAAATCTAAAACCGAAATTTTTCGCGATCGCAATACTTCCTTTACTTCGTAAAAGGAAGAAAAAAGAAAATATTTCTTTCCACCTTTATTAAAAGCACCAGCGACATAGTCAGTAAACTAGTTTTGCCATAACAGATCATCCAAAAATAGACTTGTCAAGCGTTATTCAAACCCCAAAAGAAACACAATATTACAAGAGTGTACAGGGCTCTTGCCACCTAAAATCACGTAAAACTAACACGATAAAAACACTTCAAAAAGTTGTAAAAATACTTAAAACACGTAAACCATTTCCAATGAAATGCCAAGTGCTGCATAGGGTCACAGCCTGGTTGGACGACCATGGTTAGTCTCTAGCCCTCAGCAAGACGAAGATCATGGTTCTAGCGAAGAAAGTTGAATTGACACCCTCTCCCCTTGCGGGTCATCTCCGACCCGCAAGGTTATCGGTAACCTTGGTCGGGAATGAGGTTGCCGATAACCGGCTTACGGCGAATGTCGGAGGACCGAAGGCCAGCAAACGGCGAGTGCTGATGGTGGATTCCGTCCTGTTGTACGGGACGGAAGTGTGAGCCCAGGCGTTAAGATTTGGGAGAAATCGGAAGCGGCTCGCGCAGATCAACGCAGATGCAGCGACTGGCAAAGCGCTGCCTTGCGAGTCGCTTCCGCGTATAAGACGGTTTCCGGGCCTGCCGTTCTGGGTGATCGCCGGCGTTATACCCATTGCTCTTTTGGCAAGGGAGAGTCAGGCGGCCTACAGAAGGCGGCGAACAGGCGAAGACTGCGAGACAATCGCCAGAGAGGAACGGACTCGCACGTTCGCCTGGCAAGAGATCTGGAACCGCGAAACCAGAGAACGATAGACCGCAAGGCTTATCCGTTTGGTCAGACCGTGGACAGAACAGTGACATGGAGAGGTGAAGTTCTACGTGACCCTGTTTTTAACGGGTAACGGATACTTCCCGCTTATCTCCATGCCATAGGGAAAACGCCGTTTCCGGACTGCCTCTATTGTACCGGTGTACGAAACGATGCCCACACGTTTTTCGAGTGTGCTTGGTGGGCAGTGTCAAGGGACACTAGAGGCGAATCTCTGAGCACTAAGACTCCACAATGTGGTGCGATGATGCTGATGGATTTGACCAACTGGGAGAGTGTGGCCCGATTCGTCGGGGGCATTTTCAGGGCCAAGAAGGGCGATCTGGATAGTCCTGAGCAAGATCGAAACTAGATGGTAACCTTCTCAAGCTAGGAAAGGAGGATTCGGCTCGAAGTAATGTGTAAAACGGTTCCGGGCCCTCGTAGAGAAAGGGGTGGTTTTAGCCAGTAGTCTGCTGATGGCGGTTTGATAAGATCATCAATGGGAGCCCGTCACTTCGTGCGTAAATGCTTTCCCACCTCAAAAAAAATTATTATTATGATTATATAATTCAAAGATGAGACCTGATCCTATGCATCTGAATGAAGAAGCAATATCAAACCTCTCTCATATTTGTGTTTATTCTGTATTCTTTAATTGTTCAAAAGTAAGAGCAAGTCCTCGAATTGTCGCTACGAACAAATCTTTGCATAACCATCATCTCTTTTTTAGTATATTTTCTTGTTTAAAAACATATCCAAGCTCTCATGCATGTGTAAAATATAAAATGTGTCGACTCAGATCTACATATCATTTCATTATACACGTAAATGTAAACTGATAGCGTTTTTGACTTTTCAATTATCTCTATCGAGAATCAGTTTCTAAAAAAAATCCAATCACAAATAAATATGATAATTACTTTTTAGAATTATTTAAAAGTTTAAAATGGTGAAATTATTATTAAACTAACATTTTTACAGTTTTTATTAAAGGTAAATATGACATTAAATAGTGACCTTTAAATTCAAAATAACCTTTATACTTAAGCATTATTATTTTAGAATATTGATAGACAGAGGAATGTTTCATTTTTTTGTGCTAGTAATTATACAAAAGAGGTAGTAAAATGTGCGGAAATGATGTCTTAGCCGCTAATTCACCTGTTTGGGTACATCGCAGCTATTTGATTTTTTTTTTAAATATTCTTAAATATGAAATTTTTCTCGTATGTAATATATATGACAAATAATCATCTGATTTTCACATAACTTTAATTTCATTATACAGTTAATTTTGTATTTTTTTTCTATTGATTGTATCACAACGCTAACACCGATGGCTAAGATAAAATCACTCTATGCAGGATTCCAAACTTTCTTATATCGCTATAGAGGGAAAATGATTTATTTTTGTATAGTTTTTGTCTACTTTGATATATTTTGAGTTTCATTTTAAGGAGTGAATATAGATTTTTTTAATCGTGTAATGAATATGAAGACTGTCTTTAAGTTAATAGAAGATTACTTTTTACCATAAATGGTAATTATTGTGATTACAAAGTCTACCACTGGAAACCAATGCAAGATAAAACTGAAAATTTTAAAAAAAATGTTTTTTTATGTACGTAAATTAAGCGTATAAGTTATTTAAAGTTAAATAAACAGTGTAACCGTACGTGTAAATGCATAAATAAAATTTCAATGTCACGTATCTATAACACTGTCTAATTGTAATATAACAATTATTATTCGATTGACTATGAAAAACATACTATTAAAAACATTATCTTAATAGTTATGTTCATCATTGCGAAGAAGAAAGAATCGGAAACCTAATCTGTTCAGCTAGGTCTATTCTGAGTTCAAGTAAATTTTGGAACAGGTCCAGTTTTCGAACGCTTTTCTCTCTAAGTGTAGTAACTAGTCTATAGTAACAGTGCTTACCAAAAAACCGCAATCGAATCGTTATCTTTTAGTATATTTAGTTTAGCTTAGTGTTTGTGCTAATTAGGATAGGTCAGTAAATTATATAATTTAATATAATTCATGTGTTTTATTTTTTGTTTTTGTTTTTTATTGAACATACTTTTAATATAAATTGTCTGTTGATGCAGTGCTCATTATAAATAAACTTGTTAAACTAAACAATAAAGCGCGTACCTCACTCATACATTATACAAATATAAAAATGACATGTTTTTATCTTTATTTGATTGAAGAATATAATAAAATTCCCTATCATACTGATAGTTTTTTTTTAATATATAAATAATATAATCCATCATTTATGTAATCAGTTTTCAGATTTTTTTTTGTGGAAATGTTATGAACAGGTTAATTTTTTACCTGTAATTAAAATTAATGTAAGCCTATACATACTAAAATATTATGTATGTGTGTTACAATTTCAGATAGTAATCCTTTTCATATATTCGTCTGATTATAATTAAAATTTTCCTTTTCTCAAAAAAGTTAAATTAGTAAAGAGAAGATTCGTAAATATATGTGTTAATAGAAGTTTATTTTCTCTTCTCTGCTTTGTAATTAATTTAAAACAATTTAATTATTTATAATAATTTAGTTCATAATTTGTTAATGTCGTATAATCTTTTTTAAATATCCAATGTATGATGACACTTTTAATTTTAAATTATTTATCTAATTTATCTATAAATCTGATTAATTATTGTTCATTGTTGAACAAAGTATGGTGGAAACATGATTTTTTTTTTAGAATACCTTGTTACTGAAATAAAACGAATGACTATTCTCCCGCAATATAAGTTTTTTTAAAATAGATGATAATAACCTACAGCATAATTCTTGACCTTGTACATTTCTTCATTATTACGTAAGCTTCATCTAAAATTTGATAGAAGTATTGAGAACAACAAATCTGTCTTAGGACAGATATAACATCTAAATAGACATGACGTTGATTTAATTTTTTTTTTATTAAAGAAAATTGTAAAAATATATATGAATTTAGAAATACATAATACACTAATATCGTATCTTTATACCGATAAATAACTGTATATAACTAGTAATTATTTATGAAATTACACTACTTAATACAATTTTAAATAAAATCAATTTATAAAATTATTTTCTTTTTTTTTGTTTCGCTAAGATAATAATGTGAATAAATACACATAATTCGATTAATGTATTCACAGGAAGAAAAATAATTATTTTTGTTACTTCTTTTTTTAAATATCGAAAATTAATAATAATATTTATTTTGAATTTGCCGCCTGCTATTTAAGAAAAAAGTTAATAATTCTCTGCACTGTTTCAGAATGTAATACATATATTTTAAGATGGAATTTAACTTTGAATATTTTTAAATCAACAATATTTACTCTACATAATTTTTATTATGTTAATAATTAAGAAAAAAATACACCTTAAAACACAAAGACAATATGATACACAATTAAAAAACAAAAAATATATCTGATAATAAATTGTAACCAGAGAGCACTGCAACAACAGAGTGAAAAAACAGTGATTTAATTTTGGAGATCAAGTAAAATGAGTAAAGCGCGAGCATTTTGGGGAAGTCTTGAATATCATGGTGAAGCACTCCGCAATAAAGCCGTTCCGTTTCCATTACAAAAAAGTGCCTCAGAAGTCATCTCAAAAAGAGGTTTTAAACCTTCTGATCGCTATGATCCAAAGAAAAAACAATTTCTGACAGATTTATCCACAAAATTCTGGGGAAAAGCTTTGGTCAGTAGTAATTTTTTTTAGATTACTTTGATTACTTAATTTTTAATTAATTTATGTTAATAATACTAAACCGTTTTTTTATATGATTCATAATTTTAAATAATTTTATTAAAAAGGTCATTTTTGTGGCTTAATTTTGTTTATATGTATATACAAAATGCATTTCACTTTTTAATACTCATCACGAAATAATCAATAGCTTATTGAAAAGTAGAAAAAATGAGCATGTTTATAAGGAGATAAAAAAATAGATGCACCCTTCTTTTCTGTATCCTATTTTTTCATCAAACCAAGATTACTTACGTAAATATTTTCCCCTCTCTGTGTTTTGGTCTGTGCACGTGTGCATGTGTGTGTCTTCGATGTGAAGGACGGTTTAAAACAGAAGTGCTGCCATATGTATGTTTATTTTAGCAATAGTAGAGTTTAAAATAATTCAAAATATCGGTAACTATAACTCTACTAACATAAACAATTTTTCTTTTGAAAATTTATTAACTTTTTTAAGTACTGTTCAATTATAAAACAAAGCAAAACATTATTTACATGCCGTTATTTCAAGTCATTACTTTGAAAAGAAATTTCTGTATGCATTTTGACTTGCAGATATTACACATAAAACTCACACGTGTGTACTTGCATTAGTAATAGTACGCAAACGTATGTCTGTGATGAAACGAAATCATCATCTGAATGAAAAAACAAAAATGAACTTTATTACAAACGAATATAAATAAAGAAATTATAGTAATAAAGCAACTATAGTAATTTTTATTCGCAATCAAATTCGTATTTTATAAATATTAATTTATACAATCCAAATCTGTTTTAAAATTTGAAAAAAAAATATTTATTAATAAATATTAAGTGATTTCAAATTCATATCTATTATTAATTCACAGGTAGTAAAATTGAATACTCGTAACTGAGAAACAATCTTTTTGTACAACCGCCAATTTGTTTTAAAATATACTATTTTTATTCGTCTCTTTCAGGTAGTTTAGTTAACATTCACTAGATAGCATAAAGATAACCCACCAGGTTGGTCTAGTGTTTAACGCGTCTTCCCAAATCAGCTGATTTGGAAGTCGAGAGTTACAGCGTTCAAGTCCTAGTAAAGCCAGTTGTTTTTACACGGATTTGAATGCTAGATCGTGGATACCGGTGTTCTTTGGTGGTTGGGTTTCAATTAACCACACATCTCAGGAATGGTCGAACTGAGAATGTGCAAGACTGCACTTCATTTACACTCATACATATCATCCTCTGAAGAATTATCTAAACGGTAGTTACCGGAGGCTAAACAGGAAAATAGGTAAACCATTGTAGATTACCGCTATCAGTTGTACACCTTCTTGTACTTAGTTGCAGTTAAGTCATATTCGATTCGTCCGTAAGTTATATTCGTAGCGTCTCGGTCTTTCAACCGGAGCTCCCGGGTTCGAATCACGGTCTGGCATGGCATTTTCACACGCTACAAAAATTGTCATTCCTCTCATCTTCTGAAGCAATACCCAACGGTGGCCCTGGAAGTTAAGAAAAAAAGTCATTCATATTTATATATTGAAGTGAACTATTTTATTTAATACCAGTATTCTTGTGTTTTTTTTAATATAGTTGAAATTTATGAACGTTTGCTTATAAAAATATTGTAATTGCTACCAGTTCCGCAATACTCATTCCAGAAACTGAAAACAGAGGCTGAAGAAATATTAATAGGTAAAGTTTGTTTTCATTCTAAATTTAAATTGTTAAAACAAGTTGATGTGGAATCAAGGTTAGTTTGATAATGTTATGAATCTAGTGATGTAGTATTAGGCGTACTGTGTGTGCACATTACATATATCTAAAATATTAGCCGTTACACCAGTGTTTCCTCCTTCATAGTAATATGAGAGGAGAGTGAACATGTAAAACAATATAAAATCACTAAATTAGTTAAATAAATGATACTTGATAAGTGTGTGAAATTTCATTTTTATCTAACTATAACTAAGAGATACCCAAAAGTAATTAAATAATTTTTTTTCTGCGACTTGTAAATCACGATTTTTTTTATTTTGTACATTAAAGAAATGGAATTTCTTTTTGTGGATTTCTACAGCTCTCTCTGCCTACAGTTTCCATTAGTCTTATTTTGCCAGTTTCTGCCAAATCTAATGCAACAACAATTTCATCATCCATGAAGTACAAAGTAAGGGAATATTTTCCAAAATGAAACCAAGATACAACAATAATGTAAGGGATTATCTCGATTAAAATTTTTTTTTGTCTTCAGTCATTTGACTGGTTTGATGCAGCTCTCCAAGATTCCCTATCTAGTGATAGTCGATTCATTTCAGTATACCCCCTACATCCTACATCCCTAACAGCTTGTTTTACATATTTTTCCTCATACAATTTTTTCCTTCTACCTGTCCCTCCAATATTAAAGCAGCTATCCCAGGATGCCTTAATATGTGGCCTATAAGTCTGCCCTTCTTTTAGCTATATTTTTCCAAATGCTTCTTTCTTCATCTATTTGCCGCAACACCTCTTCATTTGTCACTTTATCCACCCATTTGATTTTTAACATCCTCCTATAGCACACATTTCAAAAGCTTCTAATCTTTTCTTCTCATATACTCTGATCGTCCAAGTTTCACTTCCATATAAAGCGACACTCCAAACATATACTTTCAAAATCTTTTCCTGACATTTAAATTAATTTTTGATGTAAACAAATTATATTTCTGACTGAAGGCTCGTTTTGCCTGTGCTATTCGGCATTTTATGTCGCTCCTGCTTCGTCTATCTTTAGTAATTCTACTTCCTAAATAACAAAATTCTTCTACCTCCATAATCTTTTCTCCTCCTATTTTCACATTCAGTAGTCCATCTTCGTTATTTCTACATTTCATTGCTTTCATTTTGTTCTTGTTTATTTTCATGCGATAGTTCTTGCGTAGGATTTCATTCATGCCGTTCATTATTTCTTCTAAATCCTTTTTACTCTCGGCTAGAATTACTATATCATCAGCAAATCGTAGCATTTTTATCTTTTCACCTTGTACTGTTACTCCGAATCTAAATTGTTCTTTAACATCATTAACTGCTAGTTCTATATAAAGATTAAAAAGTAACAAGTATAGGGAACATCCTTGTCGGACTCCCTTTCTTATTACGGCTTCTTTCTTATGTCCTTTAATTATTACTGTTGCTATTTGGTTCCTGTAAATGTTAGCAATTGTTCTTCTATCTCTGAATTTGAACCCTAATTTTTAAAAAATGCTGAACATTTTATTCCAGTCTAGGTTGTTGAATGCGTTTTCTAGGTCTATAAATGGCTATATGGTCATTTTCTTGGAAAAGAAACCAGCTGTAGTTTTCCATTGCTTTCAGCCGTGTAGTACTCAGAGGACTGAGTGATGTTGATATGGCCGTTTAAGTCATCCTGACCTACGCTCTTAACAACTACTGAAAGAGCTGCTGCCCTCTTTCAGGAATCATTCCTTAGTCTGGCTCTCAACAGATACCTCTTCGATATGGTTGCACCTTCGGTCCAGCTACTCTGTATCACTGAGCACTCAAGCCCCCTCACCAATGCCAAGGTCTCATGATTCATAGAAGGAGTGATTAAAATTATTATTAAAATATACATAGTTTCTGCCAAGATTGTCAACAGATGATTTAGTTATGACAAAGCTGAGAAAGGTTATTCAATATTAAAATATAAAAATAAAAATTTCCATTCTTGCCTTAGCTCTTTGATAACCTTAATCATTTCACCAGTCTATTCCAACCTCAAGATTTTCCATATTGATTATGTATAAATCTTGGTGTACCTATCTTCATGGTACGCCTCTTCTTCATTTTTAAGGGCAATAGAAGCCCCGAGTACTCTCTAACTATGTAAATTTAAACCTATATATGTTTCAATTCCACCTGGCAATTGATGAGCTGTGTGTTTGCAGGGAGGTCCAGTCAAACAAACACATGATGTTCGACTGTCCAGCTCTTGGGGGGGGGGGGGCCAGAACTCAGGCCACCCTGGAATTTAGTGGTCACAGGGAAAATTGGCCACTCACAAGCGGTGAGTCAATGTGGCAATATCCCCATTGTCGGACCATTTGGGAGTTCCTTGATGCAGCTTTGTTCAACCGACATGATTAGTTTACCTAAGGGAAGAGACTCCTACCATGCTGCTGTAGGAAGCTAACTGAGACATATAGCTGGCTATCAGCCAGATTAAGGCTGCAAGCACTTTACTTACAGGTACTTGCTGGCATTCAGCGGCCTAGGCGTGGCAGCAAATTGCTGTCTTTGACAAGATAAATTTAATTATTGATAGTCATATATATTTTAGTTGTTGATGGGGTGCGTTTATCCATTTTAGTGATATATGACAAGTGGGCGGTGGGACATGTATGCGAGTGGTGGTGTATGGTGTCATGCTTATTCCACTCACGCTTTTAGGTTAGCTCTGAAGCTAGTTAGGACACTGGTCGCTAAACTGTTTCGAGGCTCAGTTGCCGTTTGTGGTGCAGACATTAGAGCTTATGCTTTAGAGCAAACGAATACCCATCTTCAACAATCGCTCACATAGATTATATACTGAAAGACTGTCATATGCTTGCACTCAGAGCAACATTTATGAGTTTGAACTCTCATTTCTGTTGCAGCAGTGTTGAAATGAAAACATTGCCTACCATTGACCTTCCTTGCCTAAATCCTGCTCTTCCTCTTATTGTTTTTCCTTAGTCTCACTTACAATAAAAGGTTTTCAAGAATACTTGATTATAAACTTAGAATAAATGGATTGACTATCAATCCTTTATAATTCCTAGAATCATCTTTGATTTTTTTTTATGAATGAAGGTAATGTAACATTACCTCCATTCTGCCACTCATTCCCCATTTAAATTCATTTCAGACAATTTTTTCAGTATCTACAATTTATCTAGTCTGTTATCAGTTCTGGATTCACTGGCCTAAAACATAGAGACTTTGTTATTTTTGCTTTCTTAGTTGTATTTATTAGACTGATTTTTTAACTACTGACGGTACTTTACAAGTTTAATGACTCCTTGATTATTCATCATCCCTTCAGTTCATTCTCACTCCTCATTTCTTCTTCTTGCCTCTCTACTCAACCTCTTGTACCTTTCCTTACTTGCATCTGTAGAACTGAAATATTTTAAATACATGTTCTGTATTTAAGCATTGCATCTCATTATTCTACTATGCCACTTTTTCTTATACAGTTTCAGAGCTTCAAAAGGTGCCTCCCATGCACTTTTAAAAGTCATATTTCTCTTCCATCATCCTCTGAGCAGTCGTACTCTCAGCCTTCACCATTGTTTTGTTATAATTAGTCAATAATAATCTTCGAGTATCCTTGTGCCTTATATATTATACTTAATTCATACTGTTCCATTTGGTTACCATTATTATTACTGAGATCCTCTCAAACGGCCTCAGCAGACTCAGACTTTAACAATTCCTACCAAGTCTCCCACTGAAATCACCATAAATAACTTCCCGACCATTTAGAACTGCGTTCTAAAATTTCCTTAAACCCTGGTTAAAATTGTCCCCCATATCTCTCTGTATATCATTATTTGGGACATAGATTTACAAAACTATACCATTTGCTCATACTTTCAATAAAATCTTTATCAGTCATTCACTAATTGCTTCCCAATTTACAGTGTCAGAGAATTATCTGAACAACTTAAACAGAGTTTTATTTATTGAGTAAATAATTTATTTATTAAGATACAAAAACAGGTTGTATGAATATAAAACATTAAAACTTTGAAATCATCATCAGCTGATTTCAAAGTTGAGAGTACTAAGTTCAAATCCTAGTAAAGGCTTTTATATAGATTTGAATAATAGATCGTTTTTACAGGTGTTTTGTGGTGGTTGGGTTTCAATTAACCTCACATCTCGGGAATGGTCGACCTGAGACTGTACAAGACTACACTTCACTTATATTCATATATATCATCCTCTGAAATAATGCCTTACAGTGGTTTGAGGAGCTAAACAAACATTAAAACTGAAAGTTTTTTTTACCTATAATCAAAGACATTCAATGTGTGCATCATTAGTAATTCGCAAAATATCCAACCAGTAATCAATTTCATGCCATGTTCATTGTAACAAATCCACATCTATGAGTTTGAATGCGTTAACAATCCTCTCCTTAAAGTTATCAATATTCACTAGGTATTATCCTTTGATGAAACCCTATTGCAAAAAATCATAAGTAGTAATATCCATTGAAATCCACATCATGTCCAATCCAGTGATTTGGGAATGTGTTATTGACGGATTCTTATACCAATAAACCCCAATGTGGCACTCTCCATCTTGTTGGAATATGATTTTAGGTTGTAACTCTTCAAGTTGAAGATAAACAAACCCTTTTAACAAGTCCAGATAGATATTCGTGTAGAAAGTGAAAGAAAAAAGTCCACTCACACAATCGTGAAGCAGACCGCACCAAACATTAATTTTTGGGCTATCTCTAATACGGTCGAGTGTAACATATGGGTTCTCTGAGCCTCATATTCTAACATTCTGAGTGTTCACTTTTCCAGAAACATGAAATATAGCCTTGTGTGAGAACATAACTTTTTTAAGGTGATAATCATAATTTTAATTCTTTAATCATTTTCACAGTAGATTCTTTTCTTGTAGTGTGATCTTGTGGTGTAACGTGCTGCAATATTTATAATTTATAAGGATACAATTTTAATTACATCTTCAAAACATCGTGAATGGTAGATCCCAGAAGATTTAACTCGCGCACCGCAGTCAGAGTTGACTTCACAGGGCTATGAACAAAAGACTGATGAATGACCTCCATTTTTTCATCTGATGTTCTAGGCCTGCCTTCACCCTTCTTATGTTCAACACTGCTAGTTTCTTTATATTTATCATACCATGAACAAACTTTTTCTAGAGGGTGGATCTAAGTTATACAGAGTTCTAAAACTGTGTTGAACTTCTGTGTCCGATATTGTTTCAAAAAACTACTCTACACATTGTGCTTTCATCTGTAGATTCATGGCGACTGACAAATGAGATTATTTATGCAATCATAGTGCTGTCTAGTATTTGCCAAGGAAAACTTTACGAGTTATTTGTTCCGTTCATTAATAAGTCTATAACCTTTTTTCTAATAAGACATCAAAGTTGTTCAGATAATTCTAAGATCCCCAGTATAGCATTACTTGCCCATTACTTACCCTACCAAATGAATACACCTGTTCTTGTTCAACTTTTTTATTTACTTTACTATAATTATGCACATAGTCCTGAAGCATCTCACAACCATGACCTTTTTTCTGTCTCAGAGAGAACAGCTACATCTTGTCAATTCTGTTTATTTTGAAGACCTTGAATATTCCATACCCCAAAAGCCACAGTTGTTTTTTTGTTTCCATTGTTTAATTTGATCAAACCATTCCATATTCCTAGACAATATACTTAGCATAATAACAGACAGTAACTTAGCATAATGTCTTTTTACATGGCTGAGGAGCCTGCTCACTGCACAACCCTCAACCTGGAAGGTCGGGAAACCTTCTGCTAAGCTTACTATGCCTTAGCCAAACATCCTCTGTTTTGTGACACCAAAACCCACATTTTCAACATCTTGCATACTACTACATGACAACATCCCACATGCTGCCATGGATTGCCCTTGGGTTAAGTCAAAGCAGGATTATGTATATGTAAGTAGGATTTCATCATAAGAATATTAAACTGTTTATCCCTTCCTTAAAGTTTTGTTCTGAGTGGGGAAATGTTTGATTGTTTTAAGGTTTGTGCTGTCTTTATCTTTCTTGAGATAAGCTTTTGTCTAGTCTACCTGTAAAACAAGGTGTGCACAAAGTCATGATGGGCAGTCTGGATTGGAGGTTAAGTGATTTGGATTTTTAAACTAAATGTACGTTTTCTTTTGAGGCTGCCTAAAACAATAGGAGTTATTTGTATTTTTTATTCTTTTTACTACTTATAATAATTGTTGAAGTGGGCATCTAGGTTTAGATTTTTTTTGTAATCTTGCTTTCCAGTTATTTAATTTTATTTACTGTATTTGTGAGTGTGTGTATGTTGCTTGTGCTTGTGTGAATCGGGTGTATAACAATTTGTATATGCATATTCATTAACGAAACTTAAATACGTGAATTTTTTTCAGTTATACCAAAAAAGAGAAATTACTTTACAATGTATTTACAAAATTTTAATAAATTTCTTATTTCAGCAGATTTCTCAGAACTTTTAGTAAACTTATGGGATGCACTTATGAAATCATAAATATGCCAAAATTATATTTCAAGTCCGTATGCCGGTAGGTTTTGGTGATTCATGAAACAAAAAAAAGCAAAATTTAATTTTCTTATCAATAAACTCTACAGTGTAATTCACATTTTCTTAAAACTAATTTACAGATACTCCCTAAGTAGAAATAGAAGTACGGAAACAAAAAAAAAACACTGAGTAATTAAAATAAATTTGGTACTTACGTATTAACGCCACCGCAGCTACAGCTTTATTTAAAAACAAAGTAGTCAATCGGATTTCGGTGGAAAATGAACAGTCTCTTTATTAATTATAATAAATGGTTATTTATATTTATTTATTTTAACCAAACTTAACCTACGCTCGCTTCGCTCGCTAACCTTGACTAATTAACACCGTAATTTGTTGAGTATTTATTTAATAAATTCAGTAATTATTGCAATTATTTATTATTTAGATAATCAAAACACTCCTGTTAATTAGTCAAGGTTAGCGAGCGAAGGTTAAGTTTGGTTAAATTATATTTATAAAATAAATAAATATAACCATTTATTAAAATTAATAAAGAGATTGTTTTGAATCTATGTTAAACTCTATATGGGCCCATTTTCCACCGAAATCCGATTGACTACTTTGTTTTTAAATAAAGCTGTAGCTGCGGTGGCGTTAATACGTAAGTACCATAAATGTTTATAATTTTACAGCTAGAAAACCATAAAGGTTGAATTTAGTTAAATATTTAACGTACTGAAATACGTTAAATATTTAACTAAATTTCTTCACGTAGTGAAGACATTTTTGTTTTATTGTGTTAAGAATCAAGTGTTAATAAAAAGTCCAGTTAACGATGAAAACAATCGTAGTAAAAAAAAAAGACTGAAAATTCTAGATACTCGTATTTTACAAAAAAAAATTTGTACATCAAATTTACTGTAATTACGGGTACAATATACAATCATGCGCTAGTTAAGTTTTTTTTTTGTTTAAAAATATACCAAAATGTTTTTGTTCATGTTTTTGCAATCTTTATTTATTGAATTATTAATACTAATTACTTAATAATGAAATAAAACTAATAAATCATGAAAACGGTAATAAAATAAACGTCCATAAAAAAAGTACGATTATTACTGTTAATAGATGGGAGTAAATATTTTCAGGTTCGGTATTAATGCAATGTCGAGCTTCTCCAACACAAGCTTTTATTTTCATTCTACAAACTATACTGCTTAGGTTTTACACATTAAAATCGTTTCTGATGGTATTATTTAAAATAAACTTTAAATGTCATTAAAATTTTCACAAACAGTGAAATATTTTACGATATTTTTCTGATTATTTAATTAATGTAGGCAGTTTCTCGGGAGTCATTTACATAATATATCATTAAACTAAGTGTTAACTTAAACGTTATTTGGTTTATAAAGTTTAAAGTGCCATTCATTTTGTCATTAAGATCATGGTTTAAATTAAAATAATGATGAGATTGGAAATAATAGTTTATAGTTTATTTTTAACTAGTACCAGCAAATTAATTACATCTGTTCGTTTTCAAGTGATGGTTTTATTTATTTTAATATTATTTGTTGTTATATTTCTGTGTTAATCGGTTCTATAAATCAAATTGATTTCGTCTGCTACAAAATCAAACCACACTGTTATATTTCAAAACATCCATTATAAAACGCCAAGCTTGTCATTATTAAATATTTATTTGCCAAAATATACTTTTATAAATACATATTTGTGTGTGTGTGTGTGTGTGTGTTTGAAATTTAGTATTATCTGTTGGAACTACCTCATAAAATTAGAATGAGTTTTCAAGATAAAAAATTGGATGTCAAATCATTGTTTGACGTTGATATATATGAATTAGAAAACCGTTATTTGATAAATTAGTACTTGTGATTTATCCGCGCGATGTGTTTGAGACATGATATTTTACAATCAAGATAGAACAGTTAAGAAAAGAAAATAACAGTAACTATATCCATTTTTATCAAACTAGACTGCAGAACGTTTTTTTTTCCTGTTTAGCCTTCGGGAATCACCGTCAGGTAATATTTCAAAGGATGAATGAGGATGATATGTACGAGGGTTATTTTTTTTCAAGGTCGATCGGTCACGAAATTAAAACCACAGTGAAAATAAAAATTTTTTTTATTTGTAATAAGTACTTACATAGTTACGCTATTTCTCTACATTGTCGCCACTCCGATTTAGACATTTGTCGTAATGTGGTAACAACTTTCCAATACCCTCGTCATAGAACGGAGCCGCCTGGGTTTTCAGCCATGTTTCTGCGCTGATCTGCAGCTCGATGTCTGTGCCAAAATGTTGTTCTCCTAGCCAGCGTTTCATGTGAGCAAAGAGGTGAAAATCGGATGGAGCCAAGTCCGGGCTGTACGGTGGGTGATAAAACACTTCCCAACGAAAACGCTGGAGGAGCTTCTTTGTTACAGCTGTAGTGTGCGGCCGAGCATTGTCATGGAAAAAGACAATGCCTGATGACAACATTCCTCTGCTTATTCTGAATTGCCCTTCGTAGACGTTGAAGAGTCACGCAGTATGAGCTTGCAATGATGGTCGTGCCATGTTCCATGAATTCCAACAAGAGAACTCCATTCCGGTCCCAGAACACAGTAGCCATACACACTTTCTGTTGGAGAAGGTCTGCTTGAACTTCTTTGCTTTACTGGGAGAATGAGAATGCATCCACTGTTTGGATTGTTCTTTTGTTTCTTCAGTTTCGAAATGGACCCATGTCTTGTCCCCTGTGACAATTTTGTTCAAAATAACTTCTCCTTCATTGTGGTAGCGCTGGAGAAACGTTAGGGAGGCGTCCATTCTCATTGTTTTGTGATGGTCGGACAGCATCTTGGGAACCCATCTCGCACACAGTTTGCGGTACTGAAGTCTCTCACTCACAATGGTGTAGAGAGCTGACCTTCAAATTTCAGGAAACGAATCACTCAATACAGAAATTGTGAACCGACGATTTTCTCGAATTGCCTTATCCACTCGCTCAACGAGATCATCGGTTGACACTCGCTTCCTTCCCTGACCGCCTGCATCATGAACATCTGTACGTCCTGCTTTAAAGTTCCTGCACCATTGTCGCACTTTGCTGTCACTCATTGAAGTTTCACCGTACACATTACTTATTCGTCGATGAATTTCAGCTACATTACACCCTTCAGCCTGAAGAAATCGAATTACCCCACGCACTTCACACTTGGCGGGAGATGCTATTGTTGTAGACACGTTTACGTGCTATCTGCGTGTTCAGAACTAAACGAAGTGACGCGGCGTGATTGAAGGCCATACTAGAGATGCTGCGCAACACATATGCGCAAAGGTTCATCCGATTTTTGCGCAGGTTTTTATTTCGTGACCGATCGGACCTTGAAAAAAAATAACCCTCGTATTAGTGTAAGTGAAGTATAGTCTTGTACAGTCTCAGGATCTAATCGATCATTAATGAGATGTGTGGTTAATTGAAATTCAACCACCAAAGAACATTAGTATCCACGATCTAGAATTCAAATCCGTATAAAACTAACTGTTTTTACTAGGACTTGAACGCTGGAACTCTCGACTTCCAAATCAGCTGATTTAGGAAGACGCGTTCACCACTAGACCAACTCGGTCGGTTAGACTGCAGAACTTATTTTTTTATAAAAAGAAAAACACAGGTAGGTAGGTATCTTCACTCCTCCTTAGCCATTCAGAGTCTACCTCCATTTGGAACTACGTTTTGATTCTGCCTGTTCTTTGCTGCTGCGGTACATCCAGGTGTCTTTACCCGGGGGTAGTTACCCCCTCATGTGACTGCCTCTTCGTCCAACGTATTTTCCTTAATGTTACCGACTGCTTTTCATATTCAATAACATCATAAGTAATTGATAATCTAATAGCTTAAATAAACATAGACATGAACATAAATAAAATACAATGTTGAGTGATTTCTTAACACTTACATAGTTCGGTAACATTTCTTCTGATACAATGGATTAAAGTAATTTTCAATTCTGCGTTCAACCAGCAGGGGAACAATGCTGTTCCGTGTCCCTTACCTGCATTCCTGTTTATCCGGGCGCCTCCACCCTAGATCACTTTACCCATCGTTGTGTGAAGGATATCGGCCGCACCGTAGCTATGTGCTTCCCTTCTCGTCTTGATTCGTGGCTATAATATGATTAGTCTTAACCTAACACAGTGACATAAAGTAATACAGCTTAATTCTAATAATAAATTACACAGCAATATCCTATACTAACAGGACCTTTAATTCCACATTGTTACATTTGCCTAGTTGCGGCCTCGTATTTTTATTTCCTTTCCGTATTACGCCACAACTAGCGAAAATGATTATACAATTAATATGGCTTAATTTTAACGATGATGCCACAACAATGTAATTTACGACCGTGACTTCTAAGTCCCTCATTGTTGCGTCTCTTGATATTTTATCCGGAAGTTCATGACAACATACCTATTTTAAATCCGTCCCCAGAGTTGGGGTTAATCTTAGCTTTCCGGTTCAGCCGGGCATCTCTGCCCTGTACTAGACCATCTACAACCCGTTTTATGAATCTTAAGTCTAACAATAATATGAACAAATACATGATAATTAAAAGTTTATTTTAACTCTGCCATGACTATGCGACGAGAATCGGGCACCGACCTCCTTTCTCTTGTTCTTTCTGTGAAGTTGTGTTGTCGATCCTTGATACCCCGTTGTCACATAGTTCTAAACCTAATACATTTTAGATACTAATCCTATCCTAAAGAATGGTGGCCACAGGATTCCGTACCGTCATGGAATTTCTAAGTAAAAATAACTGACTTTACTAGGACTTGAACGCTGGAACTCTCGATTTTCAAATCAGCTGATTTGGAAAGACGCGTTCACCACTAGACCAACCCGGTGGGTTGGGCTATTTATACTGCTAGCCTCTTTACCTGCCGGACCAGACCCAAATCGAAGTATGAAAACAGTCGACCGAGGTTTTTTTGTACCCATGAATTCCAAACCTGGTCTCTTCTCACCGTACAGCAGGTGTTCATTGTGTGTTTGCGGGCAGTATAACAAAGAACGATTGTAAAACGGACTTATTCTTTACAAAAAGGTTTCTCCTTTTGTCTCTTTCTGGATTCTTCCAATTATTATAAAAATTATTACTTTCATAATAATTGGTAGGAATCCATTCCTCAGGCCCGGTCCGCTATACTAGTGTTGTTATAATATATATATATATATATGGATAGGATAGCATATTATTGTATATAAGGATATACATATATGTAATTTTAAGTAATCTTATTTTAGTTTTGTGATTCAGATAAGATATTTTTTTGTTTTTTCAGATCACAAACTTCATGTCATTTTAAATTTAGTACAGTAAATTTTAATTTTATTTAAAAAATTAAACTCAGATTCTGTAGTTATTTCTATCTAGTTGAGGAGTAAAGTTATAATGGTAATCAGTAGGGCCCTTTACTCCTTTTTTTCTGTTTAGCCTCCGGAACCACCGTAAGATTTCACTTCAGAGGATGAATGAACATGATATGTATGAATATCTATATATATGAATGTAATGAAGTGTAATCTTGTACAGTCTCAGATCGACCATTTCTGAGATGTGTGAATAATTTAAACCCAACCACCAAAGAACATCGGTATCCACGATCTAGTATTCAAATCCATATATAAAAGCAGCTTCCTTTACTAGGATTTGAACCTTAGAACTCTCGACTTCGTAGACAGCTGATTTGCGATGACAAGTTCACCACTAGACCGACCCGGTAGGTTAATCATTAGGGCCCAGAAAGATTTTACTGCAGCTGTTAATGATATGGTTCATTACTTTTTCAAACATCCTATAATTATTTGAAGGGAAAGAAACCAACCTCCATTTAATCAATTTCAGAGCAATTTATTTACAATTATTAAACTGTTAAGGTGTTTCCAAAATCAAAATTAGAGTGATCCACAGTTGAATCAGATGGTTTAAACGCTATAACTGCTCTTCTTTCCAGTCAACCTTTTCATCAAAATTAGAAATGTTTACTTCTGTTCAGCCAGGATCCAAAAAAAACCTTGACCATAATTTCCGAAAAAGAATCCATACCTTTGTAGATAGGGAATGTTTGTTTGATCTTGTGTATATTCTGTTTAGTGTAACTATTTTTGTAATAAGTGATTGTGTTAAATCATTAAAAAACAGGATCTTTTGTATTTAATTAAAAATGATTATGTACAGAAAAAATTACAGTCATCTTTGTGGTCCAAGTGGTAAAAATCCTCGTCTTATAGATGAGGTTTGAGATTTAATTCCTCAGATAGGATTTATGTTTTTTTTTTTTGTCTTTTTCATTATCTCAATAATATTTGTTGTTAGTGTAAATTTTTCATTGATGCTTTTCATCTGATAGGTTCTGGATTCCAATTAAAACAAGCTCGGCATTTTTCATATCCTACAGAAATTTTTCTTTCTGACTTGAAAAAGAATAGTAATTGTTATCGATTGTCACCACACAGTTGCCATTATGAATAATAAATATATACTTATTAATGTTCATATTTGAATAATATTTGTAGATCGCCTTCTAAATTAATGGTAAAAAACCTACCAATGAATTGTATGTAACTACGTAGACCAAGATACGCAATCGCGTATCGTAGGTCAAGATTTGCTGCAATTCAATCATTTTAAGCCCTATTTTTAACTTTATCAAAAAATAATTCAAAAATGTTTAATTAGCCAGTTCGTTTTTTCGTCGTTGACATGCATGTTTTTTTTTTTTTATAAAATGTCAACATTCATAATAATTTTAACAATAGGGATTTAATTTATTTTTTTTTTACTGCTTGTTTGATTATATCAAATTTTTTAGTTTTTAAAGCCAAGATGCCCAACAAAATAAAGAGGCAAAAACCAAAATGTTTAATTAGTATCATAGTTTTGAAAATGTTTTCAACTTTTTGAAAATTGGTGATTAATGTATAAGAGAGGCTTTTGTAACAATTAAAATATTTACTAAAATTGATTTTAATTAAATTAGAATCGAAATTAAAAAATGTTTTTTCTTTTTTTTTTAATTTGACAATTCCCTGTAGAGGGAACAGGGGAGTGTTAAGTTATTTTAGTGAAGTTATCGTTTAACAAAATACGTTTTGAGCGTTAAAAATATGAAATTGCTAAAAAAAGAATTTTCATTTTGGAGCTCCCATACTCAGGAGGAAGCAGTTGGGTAAAATTAATTAAGAAAGTAATCCCTAAATGATGATAGTAAATTTAATGAGGACTTTTTAAAAAGTACAAAGATACAGCTTAATTATAATTTTTTACCACATATATGCCTAATTTAATATCGGCGGGCGATAACGGTAGCAACGATGTGAGCAAGCGCTGAGTATACGGACGCGCTCATATAAGCATCACTCCCACCATTGCGGCGCTGCAACCCCACCACTCTCAGGCTCCTATATAGGAGCGTGCACGAGAGTGAATTTTGCAATTCATCATCGATCACCACCTGAAGAAGTAGTTGGAAGAAGAAGAAGAAGTTCCCTGGCCGGCTCAACGTGGGACCTCCCGGTGGATGTTAACATCCCCGCCGAGGGAGCCGCTGGATGCGGACGCTACCTTCCCGCTCCAGCTCCAGCTCACCAGGCTCAGCAACAATAGCCGGCCCAGCGTGGGATCGCTCGGGGAGAACCGCCTCGGCCGCGCCGGCGAAAGACGACCGACGCCGACCCGACACTGCGGGGCTCTGGGAGCCACCACTGCCTCGCTGTAGGGGGACCCAACTGCCGCTGAGGGAAAGCTCGGTCGGACTTTAATGGACGAGCTGCAACTCCCCGACTTCGCCGGAGTCATCTTCCGGACCCAACAGCTCTTCTCAGAGCTAACGCTAAAAACGGCCCTTTTCAAGGCCACCGCAAGGTTATGAATTACGTGCCGTCGAAACCATTCGGCGACAAATTAAACAAAATTGTAATTGTTTAGGAAGGAGGTGAAAATGTTTGGCCAATTTTTACTTACTTGTACGAAGCAAATGAACTATTGTGATCGCGCAACATTTCGGTTTTCATATTTCAACGGAAATATTCATTTTGATCATTCCTGAATCCAATTTGACTAATTTCGGCGTGACATCTGTACGTACGTATGTATGTATGTATGTATGTATGTATGTATGTATGTATGTATGTATCTCGCATAACTGAAAAACGATTATCCGTAGGATGTTGAAATTTTGGATTTAGCCCTGTTGTTACATCTAATTGAGCACCTCCCTTTTTGATTGTAATAAAAATTAAAATTAGAATTTTAATTAATGAGCACCTCCCTTTTAGATTGTAATAAAAATTAAAATTAGAATTTTAATTAATGAAATATTTGGATCTTAATGGAAGGAACATCGGTTCGAATCAGACTTCATCTGCTTTTGTTTTTTTTTACATTTTTTTTTTTTACTTTTCTTTTTTTTTTAATTTCGATATATTGATTTAATAATTATTAACCCAGATTGTAAAAAAAATTTACAATAAATATTACGAGTAATTCAATAATAATAAAAAAACAAAATGAAAAAAATTGTTAGTGAAATAAAATTAGAAGTAAAATAAAATTAAAATAATAAATTTGGTGAAACAACTGTTTATTTAATAGTAATTGAAAATTATAATTTAGAATCATATTATTTTTGTATTTTCTTAGCAAATTCATATAAAAATTGTATATTTACTTTTTAAAACATCATTTTATTTAATTATTTGACAGAAAAATAAAATACATTTTTGAATTGTATTTAATTTAGTGATGATCATTGAACATTTTTTTCAGTTGTGTCTAATATACACAAGATTTCTGGTATGAATTTCAGATTTCTAGTGTGTCGTATAAATAAAAGTTAATAATAATTAAACTATCTGTTTAGTGAACCCCTTTGTACCGGTTACAAATATTAATTTGACCTTATGGTGTAGAATAATCAGTTTTTATTATTGGATTATTTGGTAAACAGTTTATTTAAAGTGTAATGAAGGAACTTTTACTCCAACAAAATATTTCAGGTAACATTTTTGAATTAATAATTGTATAAATATTTGCTGTTAATAAAAACTAATATTTTAGCAACTGTGTTCACTTTTATTAAAGAGTTGGAGGATCATATCTCACTTTCAAATGAAGTGCAGCAAAAATGTGTATATGTAATTTAATAGACGTAAAAGGAAGTCATGTAGTATCCACATCAGATTTTTTTTCAAGAAATACTAGAGTAAGGGCTATTAAAAAAATAAGATTTTTATATTTTAAATACAATGGGTAACTTGCAAGATGGATTTAATCTTTTCTTTAAATTTAAAACATTTAAAAAAAATTAATGATATCTTTTTTACCTCAGACATTCAGGAAATTGGATGGGGGAAATTTTTTATAGTGTTTTGTGAATGTCTGTTGATGTAGAAAATATTGATTAAAATATTCCCATTAACTACTTTTCTGAAGCAAGATATAGATAAAAAAGTATATATATATATATATATATATATATATATATATATATATATATATAAATATATAAAACATCCCCACCCAGTTTTTCCAGTTTTTGCAAAGATTTAATACATTCTTATCTCCCAGATTGTACCTGTCTACCAAGTTTGACGAAAATTGTTCAGCAGGGGCCAGAGTTATAAGACCAAATGCAGGCCAACATACATACATATCCACAAACAAACGTCTGACAAAAATAGATTTTTTGGACTTGGGGAATTGGAATAAAAATCTTTTTTGCAGATTATTAATAATTTTTTAAATCTAATTTTTTGGTTAAAAAAACGTTTTATTTCTCCTTAAGGTTCAAAACTCAAAAAAGACCAATTTTTTTATAAATCTATACTTTCCCATTATAGCAGTCACAGCATATATCATTGTAGCTGAGAAAGTAAAAATAAATGATAAAAATGCAAGTAAAATCATAAATATTTTATAATGAAATATAAATAGCAGTACTTTGGTCTACATCAGTACCTTTATTAAGTTACATCATAAAATATTTACAAACTTTTTTCAATTGGAGTAGCCTTGAGTATGAAAATATCCTAGGTAGTTTCCTCTAATATTATATAAGGAATTTTTCCATTATCCAACCAAGATTACATTCATTTATAAAATTCTGCGGTTTTTTATTACAATGATTTAAATTTTTTTATCTGAATTGTTTTTGCACTCTTTCCAAAATTTATCTCATTTTACTAGTTGATTACTGGACATCACTTGAGTTAGTTACATTGTTATAATATAGTTAAAAATATTTAGTAAATAAATATTCTAAACAAATGACTTCATTTCCTAGTCTTTAATACAGAAATAAATCCTCTAACATTACAAAATCTATTAATCCATAACAATATTATTTTTGCGCTTTAAACACATCGTTCTTAATTTCACCTATACTTTATAGTTCAACACAACAATAGAACTGTTTACATTCTGCTAGAGAGAGATATTTTTATAAATAATAGTGCATTTGCTCTTTCACCGCATACACAATTAGATTATATCTTAATTGTTATTACATATCATAGACTGCCAAAATTAAAGCAGTAAATAAAATCTTCAATGCAGCTTTAAAAATAGCCTTGTTCTCCAACAAGGCTATTTTTGCTGTGTAACATACAAAGCTATAGTTTTGACAGTAAGTGAGGAGATGAATAACTGGCATCATTGTTGTAAAATCACAAGATTGGATTAAGATCAAACAAGGAGATAAAAAGAAAGATGAAAGTAAAAGAAAACATTAGTGATTTCATAGAAAAGAAACGGCTACAGTAGTATGGTGGTCATTCTATGAAAATGACTGGTGATTGATTGACAAGGTGTACGTTGTTCTTGTTATACATGTTTGAGTAGGCACTGCCAACAGCAAAGAAGGAAAAGCCCAGAATTCAAAGGAAATAAAAATTAAAAGCATAATGGAAAGGAGATGAATAGGCAGTGATTCACAACAGAAGTGATTTCTTACATCAGAAAGAGATGGTGTGTAGAGTGCAAGAAACAACTTGTGTTGTTCCGACTAACTTAAAGAAAAAGTAAATTCTTTATCTTTCTTGTAAAATTGTTTTATATGGTGCACCGACATGTTATTTTCTAATTGATGATTAATAGACTATAACATTTCATTATTTGATAACAATATCATTGCACTTTATAAATACAGTATGATTTTAAAACAATATATTCATAAACTATCAAGCAAATAAAACCGGGAAAAAATAATAAAAATTTCATAATATATAATAATTAAGGTAAAAATGACAGAATATTACTGAAAAACATAAAGCACAAACAAACTGTTTGGTCTACTTATCACAAGGTATTGTACTACTAATGTCAGATTAATAAAAAACAGATTACTTCAACAAATTACAGGTTGGCTGCTTTACTTTGTCACCTAATACTTAAATTATACTTAACATAATTTGCATAACAAACAGAACTGTAATCTTAAGATAAAATAGTAAATAATACCGTTAAAATGAGTTGCTGACAATCCTAATGGTCATGGCAAATACTCTTTTGACGAAATATTTTAAAAATTGGCAGAGAAAAACTCTTGCTGTTTCTTCAAAATGAGTCGGTAAAATTCTTAAAAATGTAATATTCAGAGAATAATTAGCATTTCTAACAATTACTTTTACACTAAATTTTTTATGGGATATAAAATACTGGAAAAAACTATATTTTCCTGAACAAAGTAAAGAATTATATTTTTGAATATTCAAGTTATCTGTTTGGCCAACAAAACAATACATAAAATTACCCTCCTAATTTATTTCTTCTGTTAGTTTAATTTCTTTCCATCTTAGATTAGTCATTAACAATTATGTTTTTTATTTTTATTTTTTACTAAACCACCATATTCTAATGTTTTGTATTCTGAAGTTTATAGAAATGATATAATAGCTGCTGGAAGTTGGGCACCAGAACAAATATATTCTTAACTAAAAAGAAAGCAGATTTATTAGCATAATAATACATTTATTCATATGGTTAAAGTTATTAATATTAAAAACTTATATGGCTTAAACTTATATAATTATATTAACAAAAAATAAATGATGTACTTATATTTTAGAATCTTTCTAAATAAACATATAGTAACCTCTCTGTCATATGCATCTTTGTATACAAAGATGCATATACAAGTGTATATAGTTTTATTTAATACAAGTGAATACAATCTTATTTAATAATGGGTGAGAATGCCAAATCGAATGATGACTGATGATCCAGTAACTAGGCAATTGGTGTATTCTTGAATGCTATTAATACCACGTAACTGTTATTATATGTACTGGCACATGACTGTTAATACTACAATTCCTGATTGATACATCTTTTAACTTGTTGGCTAATTAAACTTCTTTCCAATTAAGAGATTACACCTGCACCACTGAATCAGTTAAAAACTATGTAGGTTGAAAAGGTTGTGCTTGGAAAGTTTAGGAAATAATATTTTTGAAGAAAGTTGTTGGAGATAATAATTAGAAATAGAATCTTTACGATAAACCTTTATATATCCTTTATATAACCTTTATATATCTGAATAAACATAATTAGTTATTAACAAATAGATTTCTAGTTAACCTGGAAGGAGAAAATAATCAATGAAGAAGTGTTATCAGGTGCCATGTTTACAGAGCTTATTAAAGAAACAGCAAGCCATGTGGATACGGCATAACAGTTTGTTGCACACAATAATAGAGGGCACAGTTGAAGGAAACAATCCAAGAGGAAGACCAAGACTAGAGTATTATGAACGAATCATACAGGATGTTGGGTGTAAAACATACATAGTAACAAAGAGATTAGCACACACTAGAACTGTTTAGAGGAGGAAGACTGCTGCTATAAACCAATCCTAGGATTGATTCCTACAAGAAGAAAAAAAAACCTGGATACTGAAATTTGATTTGTTGTCACATTCTTGATTGCAAAGTCAGTTGTTACACAAACAAGTTTCCCAAATTTGATTTACAAATTCAGTATGCTACCTTATCATAAGATGTAAAAAATATTTTTGAATAAAATAAAATTGTACAAGACTAATTGATTTGTGATCTATACATTGACTGTATATTTGTGCTGTATGACATGGTTGTTTTTTGGTTCTTTAGTTTCAATGTATGAAACTAAACAATGCTATTTTATTATTAATAAATATAACTAATAAATACTTACATGCAATTACATACAATAATTACATGTAAAATTAATGAATATTTTACAATGCTATTTTATTATTAATAAATGAAATTTTTTTCTAAGTATGATTTCATTACCTTTGCTGATTTTTTTTAATGATGTAAAGTAAAATATTTTATTTTGAATGTAATTAATCATATCATGTAATTGTTCTCCAGAATTATATTAATTCAGAATAATTTTTAATTGTTATTTTCTAACAAGTAAATGTATAATCCTATACATTTAAATAACGTTATTTATTAATAATTTTGGCTTAAAGACAATAAGCTATGCATACTTTAAACATATAACACTAACACATTTTTGTTGTTTATAATTTTAATTATCAATTTATTATTTTTAGTTTCAGTAATGGTTTATTATAACATTTAATGACTTAGTGCCATGTGCTCATAATATTTTAACATTAAGATCATAGTTTATTTGTGAATCATCAGTAATTAACTTTTTATTTTAAACCTAAATTCTGTATGTATACTTTTTATTCTAGTTAAACTAACAGGTTTCTTGTTTAGTTAAAAATTGTTGCAAATTATACTTATTGCTGTACTATGTATCAAATTTTATATTTTGTTTTTAAAAGCATAAAATAAATTCTTTAAATGTTTAGATCATTTATTGAATTGTATTACAAAAAAAAAGAAAATGATTTTTAATCAGGTTTCATCTATCGATCACATGGCAGATTAAGTTACTCTTACAAATGATTTAATTTGTACGATGACATTTGAACTAATCTAGAGATTTTTCCTGTAGAGAACACAAATAGATACGCACGCATACGCTCATTTATACACACTAACTAATTAGCATGCTGCATATCCCTGACAAGATTTGTTAGCAGATGGTGTAAACTTGGTTCATTGCCAATACATGAAAGTACTAAACCCCCAGAGAAACACAAATAAACTGAAGCTTTCCAGCCAAACAACAGTTCGTTTACAGGGCACCAAGATTCTTTTACAGTTCGGATATGATATGAAGAATGAAGAAAGTTCGTATCGATACTACACCGACTATTAATGTGATACCTTCTAATAATGATAGCCCATCATGTGATAATAAGGTCAAATATATAATAGTACATAAATTTTACAATTATAAAAAATTGACATTTATTCTTGTTTACAATTCTTTATTTCATCTTGTGTTTTTCAACTTGCTTCTTCCTTCTACACAGACTGTCTTACAGAACTTTTTATGACAACATTTATTACTTATTTAATGTATGTAAACAATTAATTTTACTTAATATTAAATTTAATATAATGCATGATTGAGTTATGTTACTCTTTTTCCTCTGTTACATTTATTTCAGAGAGATTTATATTTAATTTTTCTTATTACGCAGTAAGCTAAATTAAATTATTTATAAGATAACAAGTTACAGTTGGTTTTTGATAAAAATATACATAATGTGTACATTTGTAAAATTGATTTTAAAAGTGAATAATGTAAGCTATTTTAAAAACTATTGACTTTTTGATATATTTACATCTTCCTACATCTTTACAAAACATTAACATTTTATTATTGAAATTATCATGCATCAGTTACAAATCTGAATATTTTTCTTTTTTTTTCTTTTTACTAATCTTGTCTGATTTTTTTTAATTTTAGTCTGTTGTAAAGTTTTCTGATGTTGACCTAAGAAATGATAAATACATTTTTCATCACTTCATAAATATGTTTTTTTATTTTCTAACAGTTTTATATTTTCCAAACTGTCTATGTAAGTCTGGATCACTAAATTCAACTTCAAAATAACATATTTATTAATACTGGTTAATTTTAATACTTAGCAAACAAAATGCTTAGTTAAATAAATAAATTTTTATTCTTATCTATATATCATGTCAATAAGATAAATAAATATGAGAAATAGTTATAAGATAAAAAGTAGATTTTTTCAAATCTATATTAATTACTTAAGTACAAACACATTAAATGTAGAGAATTACTACCAAATAATTCACATTCGGAAGCCACTATTGAAAATTATTTTGAGCACTTAATTATATACACGTTGAACGGGATACAGACAAAGCAAGTTTTTTGTTTTGTTTTTAATTAGTATTATTTAAAAATTCATCTACTGAATAATATTTTTATCATAAAATAAAATCTTTTTTTTGTGTTTAAATACACATGTGGATCGAGTTTTCAAATGGTTACAGTTTTACAGGTTTTACAGTTTTATAGATTACATCATTATAAGATTACAGTTGCCATAAAAAATGGTTACGGTGCATAATAAGGCTCTTTCTCGTTAGCTGATATATTGTGTTGAGTTATACAAAAACAATTCAGTTATCTGGTTTGGTAAAGATAGACATTTTTATTTTTTAAGAATAAGGGACCATTGTTTTTAGCAAAGATTGCACATTTTCATAAATACAAACACAAGGATACTTAATTTTCATATTTACACATTTTTATATTTTAAAAATTTGTTCTGACTTTGAAGGAGCCTGAAGTACTTTTGCGGTAATATGTATGTAGGCATAATAACTATATAATAATGATGAAGAAAAACTTAGTTTTATTTAAGCAATTCAGAACAAAACAGATAAACAAATTGATTTTGTCACAAACAAAATTAATTAGTTTATCCCATGAAAAATTCATTTCATAAAACACTCAACATTTTCGCTTTGTGGGCAACAGAAATATTATCGTTATTATTAATGGGAATTCTATCCACACAATCAGCAATGTTTACCTCTACCTGAGAATCTCAGTGCAATGGTATTATCCATATTTTAAGTTAAACAATTATAATCCATCCTGTGAATAATTTTTTGAGCTACTATTGTACAATTTTTCATTCCTTTTAAATAATTATCTTTAGATATAGACACAATTGTATTAACTGCAAAAAGGTTTTCAGTGATTGACTAAAGATTTTGTAGCTGGTCATTAATGAACAGTAAAAAATTCAATGGACAAGAACACTTTCGTGAGGCATTCTTCTTCAGATGGAGTGCCTTAGGGACATCTTGAAGTGAGAACCTAAATTTTACATGTGTATTCTTATCAAAAAATGAAATTTAAGTTATTTGTTTAAGGTCAATAAGGTATGACCTTAAACCAGTTGTAAGCAGTGCAGTTCCTCTGATATCATAGCTACTATATTTTTTCATTATTAAAAAATTTGGAACAGAATTGAATGGTTTTCTGGGTCACAAAAAATTGAAAATGGAATCTTTTTGTTACCTATGTAATTTAAAATATTTTCCAAAAAGTTGGAAATGACTGTATTAATAAAGAATTTTTTTCCAAAATCCAAGTTGAAAGATTACAAATATGAAAAATTAAAGTCAATTTTTCATAATTCTTTCACATACTTTAGAAAATACGGACAATAATGAATATTGTTGTCCGTTTGTAAGACAACAATAGCATCTATCACTTCTCTTAGAATACTAGAAGGAAATCATCAATACCCATGGTTATTTACTCTTTATTTAAAATAAAAGTTTTATTTCCTGGGTTCCATCAACAGGAAATAAAAACACTGATTTATCTACAAAGATTTTTTTGTACATCTTTCTCTTTCAAAACAAAATACTGGTTTAATTTTAAGTAAAAATTGTTATATAGTTACCTGTAAAAACCTTAGTTTTAAACTACTTATGTTATAAGTTAAGAAGTTTAATAAATAATTTTACTTATATAAAAGAATAAAATCTACATTTATTATAGATATATACTACTGTATTATAATCTAGATCTGTAGTAAAAAAAAAATCTAATAGAAGATTTGTTCACTGCAGTAACATAAACATAAATTTTTTGAGGTAAAATAATTTTTGGCCTTGAATAATTTTTTTTAATGTAATATGAAGGTATTCCTTTTGTGAACTTATACTATTTTAACACAGTAATTGTTTTGTATTAACGATATTTGTAATCATTTTTGGTAACTATCCGTCAGTTGCAGTTAATTGAAATATTTCACTTGTGATTTATTTATTTACTTATTTTCTTGGCACTATAGTGCAGTAAGGTTTTGTAGTAAACACATATCTCATTTATTTTGTAATTCCCTCTCTAACTTAGTTATCTTTTGTTATATATTCTTTGGCATTATCCTTCTATATTGTTTTTCCCCAAGCTTATTTTTTTAATGGAATTGGCTGCTATGGTACTTAAACCAAACATGTAACAACTGTTGTAACCCAACGAAATGATAACTGCACCCTATATTACCTTAACTTTAGTGATTTACTGTTAACAATTTATTAAATATTACACTCTACCTATCCTTAGCATTTATTCTTACTTCACCCCATTTAATTTTATATAAACTTTAAACATTTTTTTTTTTTTGTCTTCAGTCATTTGACTGGTTTGATGCAGCTCTCCAAGATTTCCTATCTAGTGCTAGTTGTTTCATTTCGGTATACCACCTACATCCTACATCCCTAACAATTTGTTTTACATATTCCAAACGTTGCCTGCCAACACAATTTTTTCCTTCTACCTGTCCCACCAATATTAAAGCGACTATTCCAGGATGCCTTAATATGTGGCCTATAAGTCTGCCCTTCTTTTGGCTATATTTTTCCAAATGCTTTCTTCATCTATTTGCCGCAACACCTCTTCATTTGTCACTTTATCCACCCATTTGATTTTTAACATTCTCCTATAGCACACATTTCAAAAGCTTCTAATCTTTTCTTCTCAGATACTCCGATCGTCCAAGTTTCACTTCCATATATAGCGACACTCCAAACATATACTTTCAAAATCTTTTCCTGACGTTTAAATTAATTTTTGATGTAAACAAATTATATTTCTGACTGAAGGCTCGTTTTGCCTGTGCTATTCGGCATTTTATATCGCTCCTGCTTCGTCCATCTTTAGTAATTCTATTTCCCAAATAACAAAATTCCTCTGCCTGCATAATCTTTTCTCCTTCTATTTTCACAATCAGTGGTCCATCTTTGTTATTTCTACTACATTTCTACTTTAAACATTATTATTGTAGAATTGTTTGATAATAAAAAGATGCAGTTCTCAATCTTGCTCAACCCAGCAATCCAAGTCAACTTAAAGTTTTACTTACTCATCAGTTTTAAAAAAAAAAAAAGATTTAATCATCATTCTTATTTGGGTTTTTAATTAATGTGTTTGCTTCAGTTAAATTTAATACAAGTGAAGATTGGCAAATTTCATTTGACAACTAATGGGTGGGATGAAAGCTGTAATGCCAAATCTATTTATTCATCTTTTTAATAGTTTATCAAGCTTGACTATTTACATCATCATTAAAATTAATGAGCTTGTATATACACATCTGTGTACATACAGGTTTTGAACATTACTGCATGTTATTAACAAGTATTCTTAGAAATTATGTTCTTGTTCATATAATTAATCTTAAAGTAAAATACGAGTTTAATGACTATCAGTAAATACAACGAACGCATCATTTTAATATTAAATTTAATTCGTTTAATCAAAGGAGTTTTAGAAGTAGTTCTTTAAAAGCCACTCCCTTCTTTATTTTAAATTGTTCTGGTAAGATTCCTTTCAAATATATATTTTTTTTAACCTCCAGGACCGCTATTAGGTATTGCTTCAGAGGATGAAATGAATGATAACTTTGTAGTGTGTGAAAATGCCATGCCTTACCAGGATTTGAACCCAGGACCTCCAGATGAAAGGCCGAGATGCTACCACTCCCAAATGTATTGGGTGGAGTCTGTTAAACAGAACCCTTCTTTTTTCTGTTTTTCCTTTTATACCAAACTCAAATTTTTAAAATTTGAATATGTGATTCTCTGTACATCCAAATGACTATTATAATATAGGATTTATTTATACAATTTATGTAATATAAATTATATTAATTGAATTAAACTATTATCCAATTATAGGTAAGTTGATAAAATATGAAAAAAAGGACTTAGAACAAAAAGGAAAACAGAGAAGTTTGTGACCAAATGTTGTAAAGAGATGAGAACTTAAGTTGATAGGCCAGCCAGATGTATTAAAACACAGAGTTTAATTTTTATTTTTTAATCGGATAACAAAAGGATGTGTATAGAGTAAAAACTATGTAGGAAAACAAATATTGAAATCTGAAACTCATAACTTAGGATGTAGGATGTAATAATGGTCTTGTGGTTAAAAGATTAGCACAGAACAGAAAAAGGTGGAGAATATATTAAAAAATTAGAGTTATATTAAGAGCAAAACATATGGTTTGATTTTGTTACAAACAAATCCAGTTTGGTTATCCCATCAGAATTTGCCGTCTAAAAAAACATTCAAAAATTTCACTTTGTGAGCATCAGAAATACTATCGTTACTATTAATGGGAATTCTATCCATTCATTACGCAATGTTACATCTACCTAAGAAAAATAAATGCAAAGGTTTTATACATATTTAAAATTAAACGATCACAATCCAAAGTGTGAATAATTTTTTGAACTATATCATACAAGTTTCCATTTCTTTTAAATAATTGTCTTCAGATATAAATACAGTTATGTCAATTGTAAAATGTTTTACAGTGACAGGCTGAAAATTCTGTAGCTGGTCATTAAAAAGATATTGCATAAATTATACATATAATATACTAATATATATATACTAGCCGACCCGGCAATGCTACGCCATTGCTAGATTTGAGTTTAAATGTAGATTAAATGAACCCAAATAAAAGTTTGATAAAACATTAAAGAAACTAAATATTACGAAATTCACAAAATGTAGTCTTTCCCGTCATCCCTTTCCTCTCTTCACCATTACCTTTTCCCAAATTTCCCTCGTTTTCTTTCTCCATTTTTCCTTTTCCCCATTTTTCAATTTTCTCTATTTTCTTTTTTTATTTTTTCTCTTTCCCTAATTCCATTGATATTTGTCCCCTTTTCCCGCGCGTAAATTCCAGTTTTTTTTTTAGCCCATAGTGGACACACGTACGAAAATTACTTTATATATATATGTAGGAAAAGAAAGTCTGTTTGTATATTTGTTTACTTCGTAAATATCTCTACACCGGCGCCACCTAGCGGGTATAGTTTTTGCAAAAATTTATCTTTTCACGTAACTAATATATATTCTGAATATGAGCTAAATCTGACCATTAATACAATTTTTCAAAGTATCTCGACCCCAGCGCCACCTAGCGAAACTAATTCTGAAACCTTCGCGGGCGTGCGCACAACTCACCAAAGTTTCATCGCAGTAGGATGAATGGTGTAAGAACGCAAACGGGACAAACAAACAAACATTCATTTATGTTAACATATAATTTATATTATATATATTTATTACTAAATTTTACATGTGTATTCTTATCAAAAGATGAAATTTCAACTACTTGTTTACGGCTAGTAAGATATGACTTTTAACCAGTTAGTTATAAGCAGTTTCTCTGATACAATTATACTTAGTTACTAAGTTTTTCATCGCTAAAAATGTGGAACTAAATTGAATGTTTTATTGAGATCACAAAAAATTGAAAATTGAATCCTTTTGTTACCTATGGAATTTAAAATATTTTCCAAAAACATGGAAATGGCTATTAGTGAAATTTATTTTTTGAAAACCAAGTTGAAAGATTGTTAATAAGGTATGTTTTTCAAGCAGCAAAACAATCAAATGACTGATGAATTGAAAAAAACTGAATTATTTGAATTTCTATTATTGGTGTCAGTTGTGTGCTGCATATAATGGTAAGCAATAGTTGTAACAAGTTGTAGGTAGTCATCACACAAACATGGGATGCAACTGCCCGTGGGAAGAGGAAGTCTTGAGACTTCCAGAACATCATTCTAGTAAATAAATTCTATTACTTTCAAGTAGAAATCAGACCTTGCATGTTGTTTCACTATCAGTATAAATGCAGCATAATGCTAATATAACTATCTAGTAAGAAAAATCACTACTAAATGACAATCAAGTCAATTACAAATTATTATGGAGTCAGATATGTTTAGCAAATGCCATAATCTTTCATCTGTTGATACTGTGAAAACATTAATTCACAGTGGAAATTCATCCACCTTCCCTCAGATAAACAGGGTACATAAAAAAAAAGCCACAACGTTTCTAATTTTAAATACTGTACATTTTGTTAACATGTTTCTCAGTCGTCTTTATATAATGATGAAGTTATGACATATGTGATTATTGTTAAATACAGAAATAAAACTTGGCCAATATTTCATGATTTAGTGTGATATTTTTGAAAACATACTAACTAAATTTCTTTAATTGTCTAATGTCCTACCCTGCTACTCAATCAGAGATTATAAAATAAAATGTATAAAAACCTAGAATGAGTGGATAAAGAGTTCTGATGAAGATAATGAATTGAAAAGATGGAAATTGAATTAAAAGATTAAATAACAATAGAATCTATTACAGATATTTTTAAATTTTTATGCTACTACCTCACATATTTTTATTTCTATTTTTTTTTTTTTTTTTAATTGGTATATATTATGTAGTTAATTTAAACTGAAAATTAATTTAAAATTATTACTAATACTTAATTTGAAATGATTTATTGTAAGATAGTTTTACCCATTACAGTTTCTTTCATTTTGAAAAGAAACCTAAAAGTTGAAAAAATAAATATGCATTAAATAATGAATTAAAATGCTTAGTTTCAATATATGAGTTTTACTGAAACTCAGAAATTTGATTTTGAGATAAAAATATATTAATATATATTGTATTAAATGAAAGATTTGCTTTATATTGTAATGTACACTGTTTATTTTTGGTTCATGACTCAAATGACTTGGCATCATTTTTTCTTAGATGGTGGAAATGTATAATAGATGATTGTTGACAAAATAAGCTTGACATTATTACAAAGGCATCATTTAGAACTTTTTGAGATGTAAAAATTTTGTTGTAGTTAACTGAATCTCTACTATGTGTATCTCTTTTATTACTGATTTTATTTGCATTACTTATTAATTAAAGTAGATTGTTTATAATAATCAGCAAACTAATTGTTTTTAATCTCAGAAAAATTAAATTTACTAAATTTTGTTTATTACCATTTAACAAATTTATTTTTACTCCAAACACAAAATATTGTGATTTTTGACCCCCCAATCTTTTGTCTTTTACCACAAATTTTTCAAATGCTGATATTTTGTCACTGCTTTAACAAAATATCTATCACAAATTAGAACAGACTGCTAAACTGTTTTCTTCTATGCATAGATGCTGCAATTTTAAAAATTCCCTTAACATAACCTATAAATATTGAATGCAAAGCTTCTGTTCCAAGTAACAATACATAGCACAAGCCCAGCATACAACTTTATTAAGGCATTACAAATGTGCCAGACGTCAACATTTCTTATCATGTTGCAGAATGCTAAAGAAGGAAATACAATGTAAATCACAAACATAGAATATAATTTACAACACTGGTACTAAATACACATACCTGTTTTTTCAAAAACGTTTTTTCACCAGCAACTATGATCCTGGTTATACAGGCCAGAGAAGCCTGCATCAGAGCAGCTGCTCCTGCAAAGCATAAAATCAGTGGTAGTCTTCAAACACTGCTCCACCAAATAAGCACCCAGGCACATCAGTAACATTAGTTTTATGTAACTCCTTAATTTTGAAAAACATATTTTTTTAAGAGCATATGTTGTTATATTCATCAGCCACTGAGTGCTGACAATATGTAGATTCACTGTGTTTAAAATTTTATCACAAATTTTAATAAGAATTTAACATTAAAAATAAAATATTCTATAATATTTCTGCTTATAAAAAATGTTTTATCACATATTTCAAATTACAATACTATATGTAGTTATTCAATATGGCCTAATGATATAACATACGCTTCTTAAATTAATATGAATAAAATCATAAAACTAACTATTTAACTGTTAATAACTTGTTGCAATAACTTGTCAGTTAGCCTTTATTGAAATAAGCTAGTCAAAAATTTAACTGCTCTTTTAGATTCTTTTGCAGAACCTAATGACAATCATTCAAAAGAATTTTTTTACTTTAAATTTTGTCATTTTTGCTTATTTTAAAAATAATTGACAATTTTTCTTTATCATTTTAAACTCGGAAGAAATGTTTCATGAAATGAACATTATTAGAAGTATAAATTATTTATTTAATTATAATACAGAACATTCTTTCTTTTTTTTGTAACCTATTTTTTTGTTTAATTGTTGCTAAAAAAAGGAATTAGGGTACAATGTACTCAGACTGGATTGGGAATGTATTTATATTTTCTGTAAATAAACCACAGTAATAAAGAGCTACAGTATTTTACAGAAGCTGTTTTTGTAGTATATACAGATTTAGTATTGTGTAGGTGTTTAAAACAGGTTCTGAGCACAAAGTTTCAGCTCAGTTTGGCTCCTGCTATCATACTTGTTAGTCCCTGGTTCATATACAGTTTTTAACAGCTCATACAAAAATAGCATCATAGTCTGTTCAGTGTTACTTAATATTTCAGTGATGAAAGAGCATTTTCAGTCTCAAAGCATTGAAGTTACAAACTTGATTATTTGCATTAAATAATTTTCTTTTTAAAGTTTTGGGTTCAGCAATGGTTAACTTTAAAAAATTATTACACTATATGAAGAAAAAGGTATTAATTTTCATTATTGCTCCTATAATTTTCATTTTAAAATATTAATTCTTACTATTATTTTAAAAATAGTATTCTAATAATAATAATAATTTTTTATGGTATGAATAAATTCAGAAAGTAACATTAGTACCAAGAAAATCATAATGAAATTCACAAAATTTAAAGAAATAGCATTAACTGAATTATAATACATTTTAAGATACTTTAAATAAATATGGTGATGGTGATTTTTTTACTTAAATTAATAGAATTTTATTTTTGTCCATACAGAAAAGTTTCCTTGTAAAGGAATTTTATTTTAACCTAATTTGTAAGGTTCAGTAAAAAAAAAAAAAAAGACTAGCAACTCTGAGAAAAATTTCTATTATATTTATCTTTATTGCATTGATTTTTATCCCATTTATTACCTAAAAAAAGAATAATTATATATATATCTTATCATTTTTTATTACTTTTTCTCAATTATTTTTAGGAATAATAAATATATTCTATAATTTGTTTTAGGAAGCAAGTGGACATAAAGTTAACAGAGATGATGGCTTGGATCATGGAAAACCAATTGATCTGGAGAAATTATTTACTCCTGCTTCAGATTCTGGAGAGGGTACTCCTTCAAGACATAGTAAGGTTTTGTTTCAACTACTTTATTTTAGATATAATTACACTTGATAATAAGTCATATTTGAAGTTAATATATTTTAATTTGCACGTCAGAAATTTACAGAAGCTCAAATATACTTTAAATTATTTAATTATTATTAAATACAGATTCACTGTTGTTATTTATATTTATTCTTCAGTTTCCTTGAGATGTTTCGGGTATTACTGAACCACCTTACCCCAGACCCATTATTATGGTTGTTTTTATATCTGTTAGCCTGAAATATAGATGTCAAAACTTATTATAATATTATACTATAAGAATTAAATTATATCTAATTTATTGTTTTATAAATAGGTATAGAATCATTAAAAGAATGGTTATCTTTTATGAAATATAAATTTCTATCTTTTGGTTTGTAGCCATATTTTTGGTTAATTTCCAGCTGTTAATCATTTGGTTTCCATTTGATATACATTGATAGGCAGAATTTCAAATTTTACATCAGTCACAAATAAGTATCAACACTGTAGTTTGCACTTGAAGCAATACATGTTTTTTTAAGTCTTCTGTAAATGCATAATGTATTTGCTAGTCTGCTAGTATTTCATGAGATTCTAAATTTATTAGACTGTTTTGCTCTTTAAATTCTACCAATTTTCAGAGATTGATATATTTTAGATGATAAAATTAGTTAAATTGTTGAGGTTAGAGAGTAAGTTTTGAATTATTGCTTTTTTGTTAAAAAAATATACATTTAATTTTATATTTGAGTGTGTGGTACTTATCATTTATTTATTTATTTTAATTTATTTTAAAAAAGAGGATCTTCTGTACATTAAACAACTTGTAAATTTTTTATCTACATTCAGTCCTTACTTATCATCCAATGCAATAATTTTATTGATTTTTTCTCATTTTGTTTAAGTTTTTTGACTGCTTCTGTAGTGAATTTTTTCCAGATAAAGTAAGGATAAACAATAAAAAAGGTATACATTATGTTGCAATGAATATTCATTATCACAATGTTCATTTAATGTATTCATATAGTTCTGTGTATGATGGTACTATCAGGAAATATTTCAAACAAGTATATTTAGTAAATGCACTTTCCTTTGATGGTCCATGTACTTACATATTTAAGCAGATTAAAAATATTTATAATGTAAATACATTAATAATATTTCAGTTTTATCTATTTTTTTAATTTTGTTTTTATTTACTTATATTTTTTTTTTTGAAATTATCTTTAGTGCATACTTTCTTTCCCCAATAATTACAAATATACAAAAAACATTGTCAAGAAAAAAAGTAATACTAACATTCATGTATATACATTTTAATAACTGAGATTTTTTGATAAGTTAAGCGTTAGTGTGTGTAATCCATTTTATTACATCCATCTACATCATATCTAATGGTTTATCTATCCATTACAAATAAAAGTGATACTGCATTACATGAAAAATCAATTTATCATTACCATCACTATAGATTTGCCACATTGTCTACTCCAACATCAAACATTTTCATCTTTTTCCTCAGAAATTTCAATTTTTTTTTTCTCTTGGTTCATCATTTTGTGCTTGATACTGTATAATGCAAACATCTTTTTTTTTATTCTTGTTATATATTCTCTCCCTCAAAGTAAAAACCCTTCTTAGAGTGCAGAAATTACAGTCATATTTCTGCTGTCTCTATTTTTCTGAACTCCTTCATGCTAGGAATCCTAGTATCCTTCTATACAAGATTGGTAAAGCTGTAACATGTATATCTACTAGAACTAAGCTTTTTTCTTTTTTTAATTCTCATAACGAATGATGTTAATTCTAAGATAAATAGAATATTGATGCATATTCAAAAATTACATTGCTAGCTATTTTTCCAGACAAATCAATAAGCTTTTGTTTTAGTAACAAAAATAGTATTTACTTTCTAGTAATACTAGTAATACTTTCTAAAAACATCCTATTAAAATTTTAAATAATTCTCTGCAGATCATCCTCAAACTTTTAGATTTCCAAGTTTAGATCACCAGATCAGTTGCTTGCATCAAGGTACAGAGTGTTCAGAAAGTAATGCAACATTATGGAAGAACCTTCTTTTGCTGCAAATTTAATCGAGGAGAATTGAAGAAAAATGGGTTACGCAATGTAGCAAAGAATATTCATTGTCTCCCAATTCATTAGATATGCCAGTCATGCCCAGACTTAAAATGCCTGTGCAGAAAAGTATGGTATGGATTCACCAAACAAGTCCTCTATCAAGCAGCTGTACAACAAGTTCCAAGAGACAGGGAATGTGACAGATGCAGCCAAAAGTGATTGACAGAAAGTGCTAACACCAGAAAAGTTGATTGACATGCAAGCTACATATTCTGTTAGTTCCAAGAAATAAATACAGCACCAGTCTAGCCAGTCTGATCTCTCCATTAGTAGTGCCCACACGTGATTGCACAAGCGTTTAAAGATGCATCCATACAGAATTTCTGTTGTTCACAAGTTGTTACCTGCAGACACTGGAAAACTTGTACTTTTCTGTTAGTGGTTCATGTTATCTGTAACACCAGAACAGGTTCATGTTATCTGTATCTTCGTCCAGAAGAGGACGAATTCAATGAACGGTTTTGGTCTGATGAGGCATGGTTCCCACCTTGATGGATATGTAAATGTACAGAATTCACACATTTGGTGTACGGAAATCCACATTAGCTGCACAGACAAAAAATGATATTTGGTATGCATGTAGGTAAATCTTTGTGACATTCTTTCATTGAACAGTAAACAGTGAGCACTATATACAGACAATTTGTAAATAGTTTGCCTGCAAACATCTAAAGTCAATGCAGGATAGTGCAGAACAATGCTATAACTCATACAGCCAACAACACTATGACTTTCTTGGATCAGTGTTTTCATGGACAAATGATTTTGAAGTAGTGGTGGCCCCCTCAGTCTCCTGATTTAATCTCCCCTCCTAACTTTTTCTTGTAGAAAAAGATATCCTTATAAAGATATCATAAGGATGCTGCTTACAAAACTCATCCTCACATCATTCCCAAATTGCAGAGAGAAATTGAACGATATGTCGCTGCAGTTTCTCAACAAATACATCATATTTGTTGAATCACATAATGGTGACCACTTTCAACAACTATTATAACTTAATCATTTTCCCATAAGGTTGCATCACTTTTTGAACACCTGTAATTAAAGCAAAAACTCATTGCATAGATGAATAATGTTGCAGGTAGCTACTGTGTCTTTTCATTCTTTTAAACAGTTTATATTGAAATATTTGTGAAGAGCTCTATCTAAGTTAATGGATAAAAAACAAATAAGTTTCCTGATTTAAATAAGGTCTTTTCTTCAGAGAAAATTGAATGTAAAAAATATTTTTATTACTTTACTGTCTTTTGATAATGATTAGAATCAAATTCATTTTGAAAGTTTCTCCAGAACCACAAACTCTTTAAAATTAAACATTTAAAGAACTATCATTATTAGGTACATTTGTATAGTATTAGCATATAAAATAATTTTATCATGTTCAGCAGATAAAGAAAAGTTGATAGCATATTTATTACAGAAAAAGACTCTGCATGGAAAAAAAGTGCAACAGCATTTATGAAACTAATAAAATACAACAATTGATGTTCTCACAGATGCCATAGGATAGAATTTACATGTAAGAAAACTAAAAATGCTGTTAGGGAGTTATAAAAACTTAGCAAGCTGTTTAAAAGAAAGAACTGATACTAAATTCAAATAAAAACTAAAAACGTTTTAATAGAAAATAAAGTCTATAGTGTCAAAGATTTTAAGAAAAAACAGATTAATATGTTATGTTTAATAATTAATATGTATTAATATGTTTCATACTTATATTTATAAGTATGAAATTATAAGTATGAAATGAATTATAAATTTTTAATGTATAATATATATATATATAATTCTTTAATTCCTTATTTTTTTAATTTGAAGCTTTGGCAGCTTTTCTTACCACTACATACAGACCTGCTGAACCTTTTACACCATAACATACACTACACAAAGAACACTGTACAAATTACAACATATACCTTCTACATAACCTCGCAACAACATCTTAGACTATTTCTTCTTACACTTGCACTTGGTGGTGTTGTGACACCCTACAAAATGCAACCATAACCCAAGGTGGAAACTATCGTGCTCATGGGTCGGTGGCTCTACATAATGAGTCTCAAACGATGTCCTCTGGGCACCTGGGCGAACCCAGTAATAATTAGCTCTAGCCTCTATACACATGGGCTCTGCAGAGTGTTTTTGTATTTCCCTGGTACTCGTGAGACCAAAATTTCTAGTCTTACAGTAAACCCTTTGATGGTTGGTGGTCCATCTGAAAAAAACCACCACACAAGTCATGTGAAAAGACCTCACTCACTGTTGTCTGGCGAGGATAAAAACTGTATTAAAGAGAATATTTCAATTGGTGACAAGTCCAGAGTGTAATATTGTAAGATTATTTGTTGTTCTTGAAAACAATCAGGAACGATCTCACCTTCAAAAGATTTCACCTTTCCTAATAAATAAAGTGATAACAAGCTCAAGTGGTTCACCAAAACACGTGAGATAATTGAAGGATGGCACAATTCTGGTTGAAACTTTTAGTGATGAACAAAGTCGATCACTCTTGCATCTCACCAACATTTGTGATATCAACATAAAAGCAGTATGCCACAAATCCTTGAATACCAGCCAAGGAGTAATCTTTTGCCAGGACCTTCTGGATATAGATGTTGGTGAGATTATCAATGAACTTCGTCCTTAGGTGTGGTACAGGTGAGACAAATTATGAATCGTCAGATCAGAATGGAGGAACCTGCTCCCTCTGTTACACTAACGTTTAACATTCCTGTAAAACCAGAGAAAATAAGATTAGGTTACATGTCTATTCAAGTACGACCACTCAATTCCAACCCTCGGCATTGTTTCCAGTGTCAAAGGTATGGCCACACTACAATTTCTTGCTCAAACACTACAATATGTTTGTTCTCAGTGCACAAAAGAAGGCCACAATGACTCTGAATGCCGGGAGAAAGAAAAATGTGTTAACTATGGTGGATCACATTCAGCTCGCTTATGAGATTGCCCAACTTTTAAAAGAGAAGGCAATTCTCAGAATTTGTACCAAGCAGAAGCTATCATTTCCGGTCGCACGAAAAGAGTATAAAAAGATGCTAAACTCCCTGAAACTGGTAAAAACAAATGTCTCTTTTGCAGCCACTACATCAAAGTTAACAATTGCGGATAATCAACAATGCGGATCCTGCAGTGAATTGAAACAGATTGTTCAGGTGTTATCTGATCAGGTCGCCTTGCTCACAAACATTATTTCAGAGCTAACAAAAAATACAAGCAAGAAGAAAAGTATTATTGGTGGAAAGGCTGACAGTGGTTTACTGAAAACCACTTTAGTTGGTACTCCACCAAATAAAATTTGCACTGCACCAACAACACAGTAAACTACCAAGATACCAATGAAGGAATCAATCAAAAAATTGATTAAAAAATTAGAGGCCACCCAGGCTTCGAAGTCCTCAATACCTTCTTGAAGACACTTGAGGATAAGGAGGCTGAAGAAGCGAAGCACTTGTTAAAAGTTATCAAAGAAAAACTGGATAGTATTTGATAAGTAATCTGCACGGAGATTTTTTATATATATGACAGGAAAAAGTATTTTTTATGACAAAAATTATTGAATGGATTGTTTGCGGTCTCCGTTCTCGCCGTGAGGATATTGAAATCCTAGTTAGGAAGAAAATCCTATAATACTGTGTCTGCAGGACACTTACCTGTTTCCTCAGGATGATGTATCCTTTCGCGGTTACATCCGCGAAAGATGGGACTGTCTAACTGGGGGCAGAGGACGTAAGGGTATGGCTGTTTTCCTGAAAGAAATCGTAATAGCCACCCGTGTTCCGCTGGTGACAAATATCCCTGCAGTCACAGTGAAGATATTGGCGCCATTCAGAATGAATATCTGCAACTTATATCTTTCTCCAAATACTGATATCAGTGAGGATGATCTGTCCAGTCCGATTTCGGAAATTCCTATACCCTCTTTAATAACTGGCGATTTCAACTCCCATCACCATTCTCGGGGCTCATCGACATGTTCTCCTCGAGGCAATATAGTTAATCATCTGAGGCAAAACTTAGATCTCTGCTTATTGATCGATGGATCGTATATGTTTATGTCACCTTCATCAGGTACATTTTCGTGCATCGATCAAAAAATACAGCTGAACCTCTATATAATTAATCTCGATATTACGAAAACCTCGATTTTATAAATATTGTAATAAAACTACGTATAAATTTAACTCGATTTAACGTTTTCATACCTCTATACAGTGGCAGCTCGTAGCTAAAATTAATGGGGGTGCTGCTCCAGAAAATTTTTTTCTGGGCCTTTTCAAGGTATGGTTAAAGTTTTCTGTAAAATAAAAGAACTGAGAAAAAAATGAATCAAATAGAATAGCTGGAAGCAGGATAATAATCTAATTCTACACTTTATCACATTCAAGAATATGGTACACGGTTTTTAAGTATATTCTGCTTAAAAGCCGTATTCGGTTTACCGAATAAAGAATAAAATGTCAATACAGATAATATTTTTTAGTATTAGTAGATAATAACTTAAAATTTCAAAAAACACTATAGTCCAATCAATGGTGCTTAATTTAAATTTCTATGTACACAGAAACAAATACATAATTAGTTTTACTAATTATCTTCTCTTTCGCCCTTCCAACATGTTTTTGGACAGATTTGGCAATCAAAGAGCCCTTGCTTTCCGCCATCTTCTGATCGCTACTGAAAAAACAACTAAATCGCCTTCATATTCCTTCCACTGACTAAACTAGAAAAGGAAACGATCAAGGAACGTTCCATACACACGCGGAGTAAAAAAGACTACCTTCCACCAGCACTGCGGGAGCAACAGTGCACTCTCTCCCTCGCAGCCTCGCGTGCAGCTTCCTATGTGCGCATACACACAGCAGCCAAACCACGCCCCTGGAACTGTGAAGCGCACAGTTCCATACAAAGATGTTTGTATCTTTTTCATAAAATTGGAGATAGCTACTGACATTAAGCTTAACGATTATATATTGTACAAGAATAACAAAAGAATTAAACAAAAAAGGACTCTTTATATTAAATGTTATCGCTAATATCAAATGGAAATAGCGGGTACTGCAATTCCACAGTGTCTATACGTGAGTCGCCACTGCCTCTATATAACGAAATAGTGTCATACTGCATATTATCATAATACAGTATGCAGTAACATACAGTAATTTTTATTTTTTACAAATGTTTTTTAAAAATAACGTCATTAAATTAGTATTTTGGACAACTCCATGAGTTTAAGGTAGTTACTCTTTTGATTTTCGTACCTAAATTGTACCAGTATACAAGCGCAACGTATTTTTGACAACAGTCAAGAATGACAGGTTATTTTTATTGAACTGGTAAAATAAAAATTCCCGAGATCCTCTTAACCCATTAGTAATAAAATTTTAATAAAAGATTTAAACACGTGTTCTATAGTTACAGTCTGCCTATACATTAAATTAAAGTAGCGTAATTTCCCAAAGTCCATTAACTGACGCAGAGCATCAAAATTACTGTGCAAACACATTCATTTATCTAAACGAGACATTTATCTACAGTATGTAGACATAACAAATAGGATTCTTATTTAACGATAGATTCTCTATTTAACGAATTTTCGATTCTTGGTTTCGTTATATAGAAGTTCGACTGTATATCGTGTACGGGAGATTATAATGCGAAAGCTTTTTTCGCCCAGAAAAACAAAATAATGAACTGTACTGAAATTAGGTGTATGTATATATTTTCAACTAACCGTGACACTTGATTATATTGAATAATTGTTATTTTAGTTTTAAGTTTATTACCTATAATTTGTTTTTGACTTTGATAAAAGATATATATGTAAGTTACAAATATTTAGTATTAACTTGGAGGATTTCCAAACCGTTATAAAATGGTTACTGCAAATGCTGATAGCATTGTGACCACTAAAGAAGATGCCGATAATTACCCCTGAAAGGTCTGTAAAAAATCAAATTATTTGAAAAAAATTTAATTATTATAATTTTAATAATTATTTTTCAAATAATTTGAGAGGGATTTATGAATAATTTTTAATCATTTTAAAATTTTGTCGAATAATGCTCAGTTAATAAATAATAAATACAAATTATATGTACTTTTTTTTTTATTTACAAAAATGTTTTTATGAATAATAACTTTCAAAACTTTTACGATTATTAAAAATTATAAATGACTGTTTCAAATGATTTAGAAATTATTTATACGTAAATTAATGAAATTAAACCTTACCAACAATTCGTCCGCGTTCTCTTTTCTAGCACTTTCGGTTATGTGACCATCCTCAGGAAAAGTTATTCTTCATTTTCAGATCATTAAAATTAAATTGTGTAAAATGTAAATTTATAAAATTTTAAAATCACAATAACTAGTCATCATAGTATAAAGTTAGTTATGTCTGTTATGTAAGAAGGTCGCAGTTGTTTGATAAATTACAATTCTACATAACAGTGTGATCACTGTTATCTGAACATAATAAAACAGTGGTGATCAAATGTTTAAAATTATGTTGACTTAACTTCCTGTCATTAAGAAAGTTTCCACCGTTAGCTTACCATTACGTTACATAAATAAATTTACAGGACGAAGAAGTTTTAGTTTTATTAAGATTATATGGTACATTTTTTTAGTTCTTGATGATGGAATTTTATTCTGAAAGCACATGAACGTATATATAAAAGAATTGTTGGTAAGTGGGTTTTTTAATTATTAATTATATAATCATACCAACAGGCCTTGTTTAAAATTATTATAAATTATTTTTTGGAGAACCTTTTGTACTTATTCTGTGACTCCTTCTTCAGTGGAATTGCTGATGGCACAGTTGTTAATGATACCTATCTTAAAATGTTTAGGAAACCCTTTTACTGTCTAGTAAATGATATATTTATTATATTTTGTGTTTGTCAAATTCAAAAAAATAATTAAATAAACAAAATGTAGATCCAGTATATTATTTAATTACATTTGAAAAACTTTTCTTGAACTTGTAAAATGATATATAGTGATATTTCAGACATTACTTATGAAAAGTGCTTGTTTCCAGGGAATATTAAAAACTTGTTGGTGTTCTAAAAATGTGGACCCCTACCTAAATTAAGTTAGAAAAAATGAAAGATATATACGAGGTAAGTCAATTATTATCCGCATTGTAGTTATAAATTTTATTGCCATACAAATAGGAAACTTACATGTATATTTTTCAACATAGTCCCCTTGCATTTCAACGCACTTGGTCCATCGTTGCACAAGCTTCCTGATGCTCTCGTAAAAGAAGGTTTTCGGTTGAGCAGCGAGCCAGGAATGCACTGCTTCTTTCACTATTTCGTCCGAGGTAAATCGACGGCCCCTTAATGCCTCTTTGAGTGGACCAAACAAGTGGTATTCAGAAGGGGCAAGATCAGGGCTATAAGGAGGATGAGCCAGTACTTCAAACTTGAGTTTCTGGAGCGTTTCAGCAGTGTGGGCAGCAGTATGTGGACGGGCATTGTCGCGCAACAACACAACACCTTTCGACAGCAGTCCTCGGCGTTTGCTTCGAATTGCAGGCTTCATCTTGGCAGTAAGCATCTCACTGCAACGCACACTGTTTATTGTCGTGCCCCTTTCCTCATAATGTTCCAGTACCGGGCCTTGTCAGTCCCAAAAACCCGTAAGCATCAGTTTTCCTGCGGATGGTTGGATCTTGAACTTTTTTTTGCAGGGCGAATTTGGATGTTTCCATTCCATACTCTGCCGTTTACTCTCCGGCTCGTAATGATGGATCCATGTTTCGTCACCGGTGAAGATTCTGTCTAAGAAGATGTCCTACTCGTTACCATAGCGATCCAAATGTTTTTGGCAGATGTCTAAGCGCGTTTGTTTATGCGACTGTGTGAGTTGTTTTGGGACCCATATTGTACAGACTTTATGAAACCCAAGTCTGTTGTGGATGATTTCGTAGACAGAACCGTGACTAATTTGCAGACGACGTGCCACTTCATCAATAGTTACTCGTCTGTCTAAGAAAACCGTGTCACGTGCACGCTCAATGTTTTCCTCATTTGTGGCGGTAAACGGTCGTCCGGCTCCGTCGTGCGTAACACTTGTGCGACCATTTTTGAATTTTTCAACCCATTCGTAGACATTCCGTTGCGGCAAAACACTGTTCCCGTATTGTACCGAAAGTCTTCGTTGAATTTCGGTCCCTGATGCACCTTCCGACCACAAAAAACGGATCACTGAACGTTGCTCTTCTTTGGTGCAAACAGAAAGCGGAGCAGTTATGTTTAACGGCAGGGCAGCGATAATGGAACTAATCTATCCGCATCAAACGTGCACAGACATAACGACAATTAAACCACTCATGCATCATCTATGCAACACAACAGTACTACCTACATAAACAAAAATATAACTAAATTGTAGATAATAATTGACTTACCCTTGTATATTACCTTTACTCTTTCAGAATGGAACCCAAGGATGTTAGGGGATGTTTTATCACCTTGTTTATTGCAAAACCTCGACTCATTCCCTTGCTGCTAGTTATCTGGCGGGTATTTAATTTTATTGGCAATTACATATATTTTATTTTAATTTGTTTTTAAGATTGACAGACAGATTGTAGGATCATGTTCCGATCCTTTGTAAATCATGGGTATAATAATATTTTACTAGTTATTCCTTGGAAACCCACCGGTTGGTCTAGTGGTTAACACATCTTCCCAAATCAGCTGATTTGGAAGTCAAGAGTTGCAGCATTCAAGTTCTAGTAAAGCCAGTTATTTTTACACGGATTTGAATACTAGATCGTGGATACCGGTATTCTTTGGTGGTTGGGTTTCAATTAACCACACATCTCAGGAATGGTCGAACTGAGAATGTACAAGACTACACTTCATTTACACTCATACATATCATCCTCATTCATCCTCTGAAGAATTATTTAAACGGTAGTTACCAGAGGCTAAACAGAAAAAGAAAGTCTGTTAGTTATTCCTTGGAAGATAAGCAAAATATCTGTATCCTTCTAGGTGCTCTTAATGACAGGGCTAAGTTTTATCTCCTCTGAAGAACAAATTTTTACAAAAAACTAAAGAAAACAGTTCTAGAAAGAACCTAAAAAAACATCTTTCAGAAGAAAAATTCCATGTGAAGGGGTTTATAATTTTGAACAGATCACAGTTTTTCAAGCTGTTGGTTGAAACATTTTATGACTGATTGATTCCATAGGTTAAATTAATATTCACCGAATTTTGTTTTTTGTTTCCCAAAGGAAGGATGTATGCCTCGAGCAGTTTCTATTCTACTCACCATCCAACAGTTGAAGAACAGTTTGAGTTAGCACGAAGAATATCCAGTTCTCTGAGTGATATCAGTAATCAACAGAGTAAAGGACAGTCAATGTATGTTAATAGAAAGAAGAGATCTGTTAAGTGGGTCCATGAAGGTAATTTGAGTTAATTAATTCCTTAATTACTAATAAATCTTTTATGATTAACAAAGTTTATTTTAAAATAATGTATTTACTACATATCCTCACAAGCTTATCCTCCTACTACAAGCTTTTTATCCCCTTTCAGTGAAAATAAATGTCAAATATTAAGGTGTGTAGTCCAAGCATTCCACAATATTTCTGGTTTTTACATTAACCAGTCAAATCTGAACGTACTTTCTTTGAATTCATTGAGAATAGTTGTAGTGTGTTCTGTGTTATTCTGATTTATGTTGTTCTATTCTGTTAATTTACGGATTTTCTTCTATTTAAAAATGTTTATTATGCTAATTGATGTTTTATTTCTTGTTGTTATGTATTCAATTAAATTATCATGTTGGAGAATGTTAATTTAAAAAAAAAGTGCTTCTTGTCTCAATATGTATATTCTCAACATTCATTGTAATAAATATGGAATCTGGTTTATAAACTTAAATGACAGAGAACTGAGTGTTGAAAGTTTTAAACATAGAACATTTTTTTCAGATCTGTTATAACAAATGAAGAATAATGTTTCATATTTATTTTTTTTACATTTACTGTTTTATCTCAGTTACAATTGTTATCTTGCTTGTGTTTATTTCTTTTCATCAATACATCACACCTTCAAACTATTTGTTTATCTGAAAATGGTAGAGTTCTTTTTTCTGTTACTTAACATTTAACAAACATTACCTTTTCTTATTATCTGGCCTTCATCATTCTTGAGTTTATATGTGTTTATAATTGTTTATTTAATTTTTCTTTTGTAAAATATCAGTAATATTTCTTCCTTTAAGAGTAGTGGTTTTTTTTTAACTTGGTCTAGAAATGCCTATTCAGTATTTATATTATCATTTTTGCAAGTAAAATTTCTATTCTATGTCCATATAAGTGTAATATCTCATTTTCTGTGTCAAGGAAAGGGATTATTAGTAGAACAGGTAAGGGTTGAACTTCTATAACCCCCTTTCAAGACCTCTTAAATAAGGGTACAAAAAAATTTAAATAATGCAATATTTAAAATATTATGTGAAACCAAGTTCTACCTTTAGGAACAAGTAAATAACATAACAAAGATCTCTACAACTTTTTGCTAATCAGTTTTCAATCCCAGTAGTATGATTCAATTATAAAAAAAAAAAATGAAATATATATGTGTTATTTCAAACATTATTTATCAAAAAGTGTTTGCTTCCAGGAAAAATTAAAAACTTGTTGGTGTCCTAAAAATTTAGGCCCCCACCCAAATTAAGTTACAAAAAATGAAATATTTCTCTTCTTAACCTTACCTCTTTTGGAATGGAACACAAGGATGTCGGGGGATGTTTTATCACCCTATTTATTGCAGAGCCTGGAAATCACTCCTTTACTCTGGATATTTCTATTTATCTGGTGGGTTTTATATTTTAATGGCAGTTTTTAATTTTAATGGCAGTTATATATTTTATTTTAATTTGTTTTTAATATTTAATGTTAAAGAACAATTTAGATTCGGAGTAACAGTACAAGGTGAAAAGATAAAGATGCTACGATTTGCTGATGATAAAGTAATTTTAGCCGAGAGTAAAAAGGATTTAGAAGAAACAATGAATGGCATTGATGAAGTTCTACGCAAGAACTACCGCATGAAAATAAACAAGAACAAAACAAAAGTAATGAAATGTATTAGAAATAACAAAGATGGACCACTGAATGTGAAAATAGGAGGAGAAAAGATTATGGAGGTAGAAGAATTTTGTTAGTTGGGTAGTAGAATTACTAAAGATGGACGAAGCAGGAGCGATATAAAATGCCGAATAGCACAAACGAAACAAGCCTTCAGTCAGAAATATAATTTGTTTACATCAAAAATTAATTTAAATGTCAGGAAAAGATTTTTGAAAGTATATGTTTGGAGTGTCGCTTTATATGGAAGTGAAACTTGGACAATCGGAATATCTGAAAAGAAAAAATTAGAAGCTTTTGAAATGTGGTGCTATAGGAGAATGTTAAAAATCAGATGGATGGATAAAGTGACAAATGAAGAGGTATTGCGGCAAATAGATGAAGAAAGAAGCATTTGGAAAAATATAGTAAAAAGAAGAGACAGACTTATAGGCACTTTAATATTGGAAGGACAGGTAGAAGGAAAAAATTGTGTAGGCAGGCCACGTTTGGAATATGTAAAACAAATTGTTAGGGATGTAGGATATAGGGAGTATACCAAAATGAAACGACTAGCACTAGATAGAAAATCTTGGAGAGCTGCATCAAACCAGTCAAATGACTGAAGACAAAAAAAAAAATAATGGATGGAGTTTGGGATTGTGTTCCAATCCTTTATATATCATGAGTGTGATATTATTTTATTGGAATTATTCCTTGGGAAATAGGCAAAAATGGCATCCTTCTCCAGACACAATTCCCCTTCAGTTTGTCCACTGAAGGTCTTTCAGTGCTAATGCCTTTCAGTCCAAAAGGAATGAGCCTGATGGTGTTCTAGTTTGTAGAGGGTCCAGTATACTCTCTTCATGGAGGAAATCGCATATGGTGGCTGTAGGTGGTTGCCTGTTAAATTGTTGTGATACGAAGGAAGGATAAGGAATTGAGTTACAAAGATTCTTCTTGTTCTTGTGGTCTTGGCTGTGCTGTCTTGGGACAGCTTTCTTTCTTCTGATGTACCTTCTTTTTCCCTGACTCTGTATTTTTTAGTTCTAAATATTTATAACCAGTAACCTTTTAAACCGCTGTGAGTCCTGAGAAGGCCTCTTCTTTCTGCCTGCTGGACAGCTGCTGGATTTCTTCTTGTTTTTTCTTCTTATTTCTGCTGGTGGTCTTCTTTTTCTTTATTAAAATAAAGAAGTATAGAAAAGATTTACAATTCAATATTAAATTAATTTATTTGCATATGTGAGGGTGGTAGCAATTGCATGTTGATGAATTTCTACAAAAAATACAAATAATTTTCAATACTTTCATCTAGACACATACATACATAGGAAGGGGTAGAGAAAGCACAAGCCTAAAAGCCTACAAGCCTTGTCACTGTAGTTACTGGTGTTGACTTATAACAGATCTGAAACAGATGAAAGGAAGAGGGAGAGGTACCCTACCCAACAGACATTGTTCCTATCCCTAAAATTTCTTATCTTCAATTACAAAATGTTTAATATTTTTTTTATATGATAATGACATCAACACCTCAAAATTAGTTTTAGAAAACTTGTTTCTCTTTCTTAGTTGATACAGATATGACCAAAATCAATAGCTGGTGATTAAATGGTAGGGAAAAATCTTCAAAAAATCCTGCTAACAGTGCCACACAGTCAACTCTTACATCTTATATTGAAGTCTTCCCTGTTTTTTCAGTCAGCAGTGTTTTCCGTATATCTAAAAAATAAATAGTACCTGATATTGAGGCTTATTTTTCATAGTTCTACAAATCACAGGGGCGAGTATGGCATGAAATCTTTCCTTATTACCTGCAAGTGTAGACAAACACAATAGTGATCCCAAAGAGTCTCTGAAATTGTGTCACCCCCACATTTGATATGGTCTTTAGACTAGTCTCGTAGTGTAGTGTGACATTTCAGATAACCACGTGCTCCAAATATTGTTCCCAATGCAGTTTTTTAGAAGGCTTCCTGCCTCCTGCAGGTCCTGAGGATAAGTAGTTTATCCAGGACCACTCTCAGGTACTTAACTGTTATTGTAGCTTACTCTATCATAAAGCTCTTTCTATAAAGAGTGACTAAAACTTTAGTAACTTCTAACAAAAGTAATATTGATAACTCCTTGCCTTTTTCAATGAGAAAACAGCAAAAATGAATATTGACAGATTTTTTTGAAATTTTTAGATGCAAATCTTACTTTTGTTCCTTTTACTTGTATTAACACTATCTTACAAACCTAAATTCAAATAAATCCATTATATTTGTTTGCATCATTGTATTTTTTCTTATTATGCAATTTCATTCAAACTAATTTAACAAAACTTGCAAAACTTTCATTGAAATAGATTCTATAATTTGAAGTATTCGTGAAGAGAGTCCTTTACTGACAATTTTTTTTTATTTAATTCCTCATGATGCTTAAATTAAGGGAAAAACAATTAAAAGGGTAAAATAACATGTATGTGACAACAAGATTTGTAGAACATTTTTTTGTAATTTTAAACAAACCTTGTCCCCTTTCAGAAAAATAGATATTTTTTTATTTACTGAGTATTCATTTTCACAAAAATTTTAAGTGAAGAAAATTGAAGGACAACATACTGTAATTTTATGCAACTTTTGTAAGAAACATTTTTTTATTTTGATTCGTACGATCCCCTCCTAGAAATGGTAAAGGTTACTCAACATTATATTTTGAATTTATTTGTATTACAAAATTTTTTTAAGAATAAGATTATTCCACTTCTATTTACAGTAATTTTATTTCTATGGGGCGGAGCTACTCCCAAATAAATTTCAGGAAGTAAAATATAAAGATATCAATGTATCACCTTGTCAAAAACCTTCTTTTAATTCTGTTTTAAGTTTGTAAGTCTATTAAGTCTTTTGTTTTTATTTTTAAATATATTATTAATTAACATTCACTTTTCCTTTTTTCCATTGTGAAAAAAGTTTATAGAGATACGTGTGTAAAAATGATCATCAGAAAGGCCCAGATTGAATATTTTTTGAAAACAGCAGTTTATCAGACTTACAATACAGATGACTCCTACAAATGTATTAAAAAAAATAAGTTGGAATATTTCATTATCAAAAAACTTTCTTCAAGAATACACCAATTATTTGGTAAAATTGCACTCAAATCAAATTGACTATTAAAAACATTAATACATAAAAACAAAACATGTAGAATCATATAGTTAATCTGCTCTGACAGTGTATCAGGAATAAATGGATTTTAAGATGCTTTTTTTATCAGTAATTTTTATAATGAACAGTAGTAGTATTTAATCCTGAATTTTTCTTATTATTTAATATTCTTGTTATTTATTAATTACAGGTGAAGGTCAAGCACCACCTAATAATTTTTCAAACGGCACCATAGGAGATGGCCTGAACTCATCTTATGATCAACAGGTAGTTAAATTTTTACTATTTTATGGTAATTTATTTATTGGAAATCACTTTATAATGTATTATTTCTAATACTAAAACTTTTTATTTTTTTTTAACATTTTTTTGTCTTCAGATACCATATAGATTTCTTTTCTGAAAAGTAGAAAGTATGACTAATAAATTTTTGTGATACAAATTTTTATTCTGTTGAACTGTATCTTATGAAAAATAATCAACACTATAATAAAAATCCTTCTTAAAATTTTGCAGACTGCACAATCTATTTCTGATTTAATTTTTTACTGGAACATTCTTATTCTTCAAGAATAATCTCTGTGCTGGACATTAGGAATCATCTTGGTGATCTTAATTTTAGAAATTACTGCTGCTTAGAACATAACATCATAAAAAAGTATTCCTGCCCAGAAATTGAGATGTAACAAAATCTTGATCTGATATCAGAATTTTTTGAATTTGACTTATTTGAAAATGAGAAGTAAAATTATATGCAAAGTAAAATCAGAACAAATTTTATGTAGCATTAATTAGGTTTTAAAGAATGCTGATTTTTATTTCAGAAAATCAGAATTCTAAAAGTTATTTTAAAATAATCACCCTTTTATCATTTGTTGGATTCTCTTACTGATTTTTTAGTTGCAGAATTGACAAATTAAACCCCCCTCTTAATGATTTTTTTTTGGAGAGAGGAGGAAAAAGGTAAGAATCAGTATAATCAAAAACAATAACTTCATGACCAGGAATGTAAAGAATATGAAGAAAATCATTTCTACTAATGTAGTAACAGTACAATTATAAAAACTACACTAAGTAAAGAAGTAAATTATTAAAATTTAGGCAATTCCAAATTTAAATTTAGTCAGTAATAGATAAATTAATAAAAGTGGGTTTTTATTTCAATAGACTTTATGAGTTGAATTAAGTTATTTATTATTTAATTATGTAAGAGCAGTACAATCTTACTTTCTGTTAGTCATTATAATGATTTTATATTTTTTTAAATTCTATTCACAAAAAAGTGTTGTATGACCTCTATTTATCTAACCACTGTTGTATTATTTCCAGATGTACTTTTTTTGAAATTGTATGGCACAGTTTATGCTTTTAACATAAGTTAGTTTTTCTTTTACATTTACACATCTAAAAAGTTTTTTTCTTACTATCCTCTTCCAAACTGTTTCCTTATATTAATGAAAGCTTATGCTTAAAACACCACCCACATCATTTAACTGGATAAAACAAACAGAAAGTGTAGTATATTTAATGTATTCTTTTTCTTTATAAATGTGTTTTTAATGATCTCTTTCATTGGATGAAATGGATTTTAATACAATTAAATTATTAAAGGTTTTTTAAATAATTTAAAAATTTATAAAATAAGATGAGTGAAGGAACATGTTTTACTCTTTGTATGATTAAAATAAAAGAAAGAAGAAGTTTATATAATGAACTTGCCAATCTTTGTGACAGAGTGGTAGTGTCTCGGCTTTTCATTAAAGGTCCCGGGTTTGAATCCCAATCTGGTTTGGAATTTTTCATATGTTACAAAATTTCCATCCTACCAAATTAAATACAGAAGTAAATATCATAAAACAAATTGCAATTCAAAATGGATAGAGTACTTTGTTAATTGACAATATGTATAAAAAACAAATATCAAAAATTAACAGTACAGTGATTTTAAATCCAATACCTAGCACACAGAAGATTGATACTTACTTAAAATATTCATGTACTAACATGAATATTTACATGTAACAAAATATAACATTATATTTTGTTGAAAATATAATGAAAGTTTATGACAAGGACAGATTTAAACCTGCATACAAAACTAACAACCACATAATAAAATATTTAAAAAACAATAAAAATACTGATTTATATAATTTATGTGGAGTTTATAAGATAAAGTGTAATGATTGTGAGAATATTTATGTAGGTAAAACCAATAGAACATTTAAAGCCAAATTTTATGGACAGTTTAGGCATTACAAAAATAAAAGATTGGACTTCTTTAATGTTTCGGATCAGCTTATAAACAATAAAAATTCCATTACTAATGTTAATATTAATTTAGAAATATTAGAAATTAAAAAAGCAAACAAATAGAAATCTAGAATTTTGGAAAAATAATACATATGTAAATATAAACAAAGATTCAACTTGATCAACTTATAGATAGATTTTGAAGGAGACACACTCATGAAAGCTGCAATAGATAGCAGTACTTTCATAGATATTTCATAAGATATATATTTAAATAGTTCAGTACTGCAGTATTTGGCTGGCCACATACATGTTTAAATGTTTGTTTTTAATATATTTTATTACATAACTTTATGTACTCTTATATATGATTACAATTTTAATCTTTTAATCGTTTAATATGTAATTTTATAAAATTTATAAATATCATATGACTGTTGATGCAGGATTCCACAAAAGTGCTTTCATAAAAAATTATAAATATACAAATAAGGTAGATAGTTTTCTTATATCTGTACTTGGGTGGATTAAGTTGAATTATATATGTTTGAATTTAATTTTTATTTATCTTCACTGGTGGTCATTTCAGACATCATATCATAAATTATTCTTAATTTTATTACTCTTTTTTTCTAGGATAAATATATTTGCAGATAAACTATTTCCCAATCTTTATGATTATACAAATGATTTCCCCATTCTTGTGATGATTGTGCTTTAATTTTCATCTCATGTCCATACAACCATGTTTCATACCTGTTTTGATTTTTTTCGTAAGGGATTTATGTTAACTGAACAATGCATTTTTCTTTCCCCATTCACCAGCTGGAGCACAATTTTTTCTGAAAAACTACTATCCTTTCAATTTATAGTCAAAATTAAATGATAAACTGTTACATATTCATATTTCTTCTGACACTTCATGAACAATCAGCAAATGATTTTTTCATTACAATAGCTTTCATTTTCAGGTGATCGTGCTGGATCATTGTTACTAATGACAGTCATGCAAGTTCCATAACGGTTCAAAAATTTTGGTCAGCAAGCATTGATTGCCGACCAGAATTTCTCATTCCTCTTTTACTGTTATTCTGCCTAATTTTAAATGTTAATAACGTCGTATGTATGCAGTGAGGTTACTCATAACCTTGTTAAATTTAAGAAGTCTCTTTGAAAGTTTTCTCCAATTTATTATAAAATTTAAAGGTTATATATGTTCAGTACTATCCATAATTTTGTAAAGAAAATTGCGTTGAACACCAAACATGAAACATTAATTTAAGCTTTATAGGGTCGGATCATTCATACACCGATGAGAAAGTTGCCAAAGAACCCACTTTATGTTACAAGGCAGATGACACATCATCCTGTACAGATATTCTTTTCAAGTTTGTTTTCATTGTAGACAGGTCTTGTCTGTCATCTTGATATAAATATGATTGTACATTTAATATTGATTTGTTTATTATGCTTATAAAGTTTTCAAATATTGTATTTTTTCTTAATAAAAAATGTGGATATTTCAAAGGCTTTGTTATTTCATGAAGTAGTATACTCATAGTAATGTTATAATAAAACAGTGAAGTTAATTCTTTTTAATACTTTTATTTCTTAGGATTACCATCCAAAACCATCCCTAAAGTTAGTAATGGATCCAAGAGGTCAAGTGCAAGATCTTACAAGCCTTCGTAGACAAGGTTATAATATTGAACTTGCACTCAGTCCTGAAGTCTGCTTTGATCTAGTGCGAGATCTTAATACACCAAAAGGAAAAGGTAAATCTTTTGGAATTGAACATTTCTATTAAGTGTTGCTAAATATTTGATCTATATTTCTTTTAATAATTTTATGTAATAAAAAATTAAGAAATCAAATATTTTTTTTAATTTTTGCAACAACTGTAAAATTTTCATCCGAATTAATCTAAATAGTTATCTTTAGATGTAAGATATTAAGGGACCTTCAGTCATTTAAATATTTTTCTTTGGTTTGTTATCAGTCAAAATAAAAAATAACAGCAGTAGCCAAGAAGATAAAATTTGTTCCTATAAGTGTAAAAACATAATTTCAAGTAAAGTCTGTTCTCTCTCTTTAGGTAGACATTTCATTTTTTTATTAGCTTAAGATTCACTTTCGAATAAAAAATTGAACACTCGTATTAGTAACAACTTTGGTAAAAAAAACTTTTTATGTAGAGATCCTCTTCGTGCAAAATAAAAGTATTGTATTTAAAATACAATACTTTTATTAGAATACTTTTACAATACTTTCAAGGTTGTATTTTTAATTTATTTGATTATGGAAAAGTTGTTAAGTGGAGAACATGTGTTAGTAACACCAATAAGTCACTCAAAAGTGCTGCCATTTATATGCATGTTCATCTATTGGTCACAAAGCAAGTTTAACCTCACCATTGCTAAGACTACCTAAAAATGAAATTTGTTAAAAGATAAAAATTTGGGCTACTCTCTTTCACTGTCAAAGACATTGTTTCTATAGTATTGTATTGTATATCTGCCTGTATATATAGGTGTTAATAAAATAATGGTGGAGTTTCAGTTTCAGTTTTGGAACAAAGCATGACAGATTCATGAAGTGTACATCACAAAACAAAAAACTCCAAGTTTTTGATACTTAAACAAATTCTAGTACAGAGCAAGCACGCTACAATACAAGGTTAATCCACACGAAGTTCAATAGTCACCATGATTACAGTGCAGAAAAGGGTTCAGTGTGTTTATGGCTTGTTAACTTAATCTGTAGCCAGCCTCCGTGGCATGAGTGGTAGCGTCTCGGCCTTTCACCCGGAGGTCCTGGGTTCGAATCCCGGTCAGACATGGCATTTTTCACACACGCTACAAAACATTTATCTCATCCTCTGCGGAATGAATTGCTTGAGTGCGGACCCGGAGGTAAAACAAACCCAAAAAAAAAAAAATTAATCTGTAAATTTTGTTATATATTCAGTGAATAACTACATAAACCATTAGCAGGTGGGACGAACTACTCAAAAAAAAAATGAGCAGCCTACTGAAACAGTCATGTCCAGAACAATCATCAGTGTCTGATGAGACCATTGAAGCTGTGCGACAAGTTATTTGCATAGCCTAAAAAAAAAAAAAATACAGTGCAGAAGTATTCGGTATAGTTAGATCTTACAAAAACAATTAGGTGTTGACAATATTTTAAAAGGAAAACTACTATCCTTTACTGGTTATCAGATTTAGGTGTTACTTAAAATTTATCTACGAGACAAAATTAAGCAATCTGAATTCTTTACTGATATTCTGGATATGTTAGAAAATGTTACGGAATTTTTAAAGAACTTTTTTTCACTGATGAACCTATATTTCATATCTCTAATTGAGATATTTGATATAATGATCTCTAATTTTGTAATCTCTAATATACTATATGAGTATATAGTAAACTTTTCGAATAAGCGATACTAAACCTTCAATGTCATTGTGGAACATAAATGCGACAGACCAAGTGAGTGGTGCACAATTCATTGAGACAGTTATGGGTTTCTTCTTTTTTGCTGAAAAAACTTTAATGAACAACAACTTCCTGGATATGCAATGCCCCAAATATCAGAGAATCCAATTTTCCTGTTAGATGGAGCCGCTCCATAATTTGCCACATTTGTGCAGGTTTTTTCCTTTTCTGTTTAGCCTCTGGAACCACTGTAAGGTATTACTTCAGAGAATGAATCAGGATGATATGTATGAATGTAAATGAAGTGTAATCTTGTACAGTCTCAGGTCAACTGTTTCTGAGATGTATGATTAATTGAAACCCAACCACCAAAGAACATCTAATATTCAAATATGTATGTACAATCTAATATTCAAATCCATATAAAAGTAACAACTGCCTTTACTAGGATTTGAACCTTAGAACTCTCGACTTCAAAATCAGTTGATTTGCGATGATGAGTTCACCACTAGACCAACCCGGTGGGTTATTTGTGCAGGATTACCTAAACGAAACTTCTCTTCAGCAATGGCTCGGACGAGAAGAATAAATAATTTCACCCCCACAGTCTTTTGCTCTAATGGGTGTTTATTTTTGGGGTTGTACAAATACACAAATGTCTCTGTTCAAAAAGAAATTTGGACCATTTTCATCTATCACACAGGTTGTTCTCTGTTGTGTATGACAAGAGATTGAATAGTGTCTTGATGTCTGTAGGGCAACTATAGAACCACATATCAAAGATATATATATATATATATATATATATATATAGTCTACAATTACTCTGAGAGTCTCTCTCTTCATTTTGATGTATCATGTTTGTTTCTACCATGCTTTGTTCAAAAACTACAGTTGCTTGAAATTCCACCATTATTTTGCAGACACACTATATGCATCCATTGACAGGTAGTTAGATTTGGCTGTCAGATGAATAAGTAGTATTTTATTTTAGTGAGGGATTCGTTTTTAATATTTTGTAATGGAAGTTCAAAAAGTAGCATTAAATTTGATATAATAAAAATGGTTTGTACTTGAATATGTTCCAGATACAAATAAATATGTACAAATATGTTATGTTTGTACTTAAATATGTATATACAGAAAAAAAACAAAGTATATAAATGCTGCAAAAACTTCCAACATGCTCCTGAATTCATGGAAGATGATGATAGGGTTGGAAGATAGGTTTATCAAAAAATAAATGAGAAAAGTAAGTAAAAGAAAAGATTTTGACACCAGCAAATCATTATTAGGGAAGAAGAGAGTTAATATCTCATGTGGTTCACATAAAATAATCTTCACTACTGTTTAGTAGTGTTTTGAGACAACTGGCATCCAAATTTGTTACATTTTCACCAAAAATATCATTAAAGTTTGCTAAGGACACAGTAAATAACATAATAAGTAATTTGATTTACCATAATTTATGATGAATCATTAGCTTCAGCTGTGAAATTTGAACAAAGACCCAATTACCCTAATGGATAGCCCAAATGAGCAAAGACTGAAAAAAGCAAGTCAAATTCAGGATACTTTATATGACGTAATGTTTACTGAATTTTTCCATGAGATCCAGTGAAAAGATATTTTTCCATGAGGTCAATAAAGAACACTACTTTTTTATGTTGTTTGCATGAGACTACCCATGTACACATCCAGATTTATGTAAAAGACATTAAATTTCTTAAGTCATTATGCAGCAACTGTTAAAAATGCAGTGTGATTATACTACAGTTTATATGTCGTTGCTTGTTCAGGAATCTAACTCTGAAATGATGACACTACAGTCACTGGTTTCATCAAACATGACACTACCCAAATTTTTTTCTCTCCGCAAGTATGAAAAAACCTGTGAAAAGATAATGTTTTGTTACTGTTTAATTCATTAAACAAAAAATCAAAACTAGCAAACTTTTATACCAGAATATGTTTTGATTGCGTTACAGATATGTTTGAAAGATTGGAAAAAACCATTGCAATATGTTTTATCTGATGAAGATTACTTAGAATAGGCAACTAAATGCAGTTAAATAATTGCCTACTAAATAAGTGAAAGTTGAAGAATTTTTACAAACCTCATTAAATTAATTCTTTGGAAAGAAAGTTATTTCTCTTGTATTTTGGTTGCCTGTATCATCATATTAACTCTCCAAGCTTTTTTTTATCTTAAAAAATATATATTTAGAAGTATTCCTTACACAATTGGTCAGCCAAAACAGCTTTTGAGATATCCCACATTAGTACTGCACCTTTTCAGTGGATAGCAGTCAAACATAAATTTTTTAATCTTGTTTACAGTAGTAAATAAAACCCATTTTGTGTATCTTTCATAAAAAAAAACCGTTTTTTTTTTAATTCTTCTATTAAGCAGCACAAAGATCTATTAGAACCCATTCATTTATGTTTGGATAAGTTTTATCACTGTTTATTATGATTATGTGTCTTTCTTTTATGTTTAGTAATATTTTTATTTAATTTTTTCTTTTTCTTCTTTTTTTTAGTTCTGTATGAACCCTGTTATTTTAATGATAAATAATTTTTATATCAATTGTGTTAAACATTAAATTCATTTTTTCCTATGAAGATGATTAGGAGTGATTCTCCTGTCACAATCTTTGACATTTTTTTAATTTTTAAATCAAATTAAAATAACTACAATTATTCTAGTAATTGTTCATACCACTCTTTATTTACACAATCAATGTGAAGATGTTAATTATATTATTTGCCTTTTCAATTTAAATTGCTCCCTTTAACCTTTAATAAGAGGAAATTTTAAAAAAATTGGAAGTAATGTTAAAAAAACAGTTTGAATCCATAAAACATTGTTGTTATACATCTGAATAATCTTTAAAAAATCTTGTCAGTAAATGAAAACAGGTTCAATGTTTATATATTTATGAGAGGAGTGATCATCAACAGAACCCAACTTAGATCTAGGAAAACCATCACATATAAACTGGACATGGTATATGTTTTCAATAAAAAATACCGTTTCAAATTAGAATATAAATAAATTTGAAATATTTGAAAAGCATTTCCCAAAAAACACAAATCATTTGGTAGCAACCATATTCAAATTAATTAATTTCTAAAGTATTACAAGAAAGAGATAGAATAACAAACAAGCAATGTGAAATGCATATACTCATAGCAGCTGTCAAGTACAGAGCATTCGGAAAGTCACTGTGCAGTACACTTTAGAATTATGAGGTGTATTCTGTTCTTTCGGTGTTAAGTTGGCTGCCCTGTGGGTTCATCGGGCATTGATCAGTAATAAACAAAGATGTCAGTTGTTGAGTTGTGACTGAACTTGCTTCTTTTCATTTTCTTTATTGGAAACAATAGTTGCAAGAAATGTAATGGTTTTTTAATAGAAGAATGTATTTTTCTCATTGAACACATCTTTCATGAAGGTGACAAGTAAATGATTTAGTGAAGCACAAGTTTTCTGAAAAGTTTCCAAACACTCCCTGTTCCTCACCATAATGCACTTTGAGCTCTTATCGAAAAATTTCTAGCAATAGGCTCTGTTGAAGATACTGATCAAAGTGGAAGACCACCTAAACTAAATGAACAGAAGCTGCTTGATATTTTTTTTTATGGTTGAAAGTTCATCAAAGTCAATACGTAAGTTAGCACAGCAACAAGATATCGAACTTGCTACCACATATAAAGCTGTAAGAAAAGAACTGAAACTTTTCTCCTACAAAGTAATGTGTGTTCAAGAACTGAAATCTACAGATCATGTCAAAAGACTAATTTGATTGTCAATGGTTTAAATATTTTATTGACCAAAATTTCATAGGTATCCTCAACATTACATTTTTTACAGATGAAGTGTGGTTTCAATTGGAGGGGGATTTTAATTCACAAAATACACAAGAGTGGTCAACAATAAACCTCTATGAATTACACAAAGCGAAAATGGGTCTGGTTAGTGTGAGTAGAATGTGCATTATGAGTCAAATCGTTTTTGAAAATAAAGTTAATTGTGGTTGTTATTCTGCTGTTTTAAGCTTCATTAGTCGGTTGACAAAAGAGGAAATCAATCACTGTTGGTTCCAAAAAGACAGTGACATAGCGCACACAGTCAATGATGTTTTTATGAAAGTCTTTGATTAACGAATCATTTCGAGGGGTTTGTGGTCTGCACAATCGACTGATCTGACTCTCTAATTACTTTCTATGGGAGGCAGCAAAACAAGCAATGTATCGCAACAGACTACACACAATTGACAAACTAAAAATCACATAACTGCATACATACGAGACATTCTGGTATATCAGTTGGTTAAAGTATTTGAAAATAAATTGAAACATGTGCAATGCTTCTAAAATATCTGTTTCTATAAAATAATGAAATAAAAGTACAAAGTAATAATTAAGTTTTGTCGTGACACTTCCATTATTCCAGTGCACAGCAACTTTCCAAACACTCTGTATTACAAGATATACTTGTTGACTGCCCATCCTCAAATGAATTCTTAGAGAGTTCTTCCTATGTAAACCCTTTGGGGGTCTCCATGCAATCACACAATTTCAACTACTAGTGTAGCCTAATATGTTTTAAATCTCTGTATAAAATGAAATGTTTATACATATTATTCATAGAGAACTAATTACTATTTCATAGTACGTTACCATTTTCATGTTAATATAAAAATGTTAATATAAAAGTAAAATTTTTACTTTTGTAGTGTCAGCACTGAATATTCTTTAAGGTGTACTGTTTACACTTGTATTCAAATTTTATTATTAAGTTTGTAATATTGTGCATTTACAGGGGCTGAATTATTTGCTAAACGACGTAAGAAATCAGAAAAATGGATTGTTGATGAAAATAATGTTAAAACTATGTCAAGCAGTTCAATAACAGATATTTCTACTAGCAATTATCAAACTTCAAATCTGCCAACTCCAACAACAAAACTACCCCCTCCTTCATATTTAAAGGATGGTGCCCAGAGAGTTGAAAACATTCAGAGAATGAATGAAATACAGGTAAGTTTAGCAAAAGTAATAAAATGAGTAATCACCACGACTTTAATTTATAACCTGGAAAATTCAATTTTCTCAGTTTATTATTTACCTGGAGAAGTTAATAAAATTTATCCAGGTTACACTTTAGTGTATTGTTTTTCTATAAAAAATAGTATTTTAAGGTAAATTTCTCTTCTATTGCAACTCTAGACCATATAAATAAACTTGAATTTTCTTAATTTGTTGAAAGATGTACAAATCTAATTATTGTGATATATATAATTGTAATAAGTGCAGCCAATTGATTGTCAAAAGACTAAAAATCACCCAGTAGCAATATAATAATTTGGCAACTGTTATAGGCACTTAACCATTCAGAAGATTTGTTGCTATAACACACATTGCCAAATCACTCACAGTAATTTGTGTGGTAGATTTAAATTTAAAAATATATATTGATTATGTATGTTTTATTTGTAAATTATATTTTATTCCTGTTTGTTTTTAAGCAAACATTAACTTTTTTAAGAAATGTTAAACATAACTTCATTCTAATTGTTGTTGAATTGCTAAGGGTTAGCCAGTTAATATAGCGTTTATTATGCTGGCTTCTTTGTCAGCGAGTCTTAAGTTCAGTTCCATTTTTCATATTAAAGTTTACAAGGTTCTAACATTTTTTCATAATATCCATCTTATCTTCCTTGTTAAAATACTTGCATACCATTTCTGAAATCATAATTAATAAAATACTAATTAGTGTCTCACAAAACTATTTAAAGAGTTCATTTAATATTAAGCAGTAAGTATTGTTGTCACAAGGCTGACAGCTCAATGTCAATCCATTAATTGAATTAAGTAAAGTAAAGTTTTGTATTTATTTGAATTTTCACCAGTACAGGCTCGCAGAACAGCTAATTGCTAATGGCTCTAAGTAATGGTAACAGCTCTGGTTGTAAGATTTTAAAGTTTGTATTTCTCTTTACTAGTAAGAAATTTCTCTCTCTCAGGCTAAAAAAGCTTTTGATTTACTCTATTCATATTTTGCCTCCATCTAATTAATGTAAATCCTAGACCATTTCACTGATCCTTCCTTCTTTCCTTACCTTAAACATTAACTGTAATTTTTTTTTTCTTGAAGCACTTAAATTTTACAGTTTATTTCCACCTTTATATTGAATTTTTCCTTCTGCTGTTAATGTCAAAAACTCTATTAACCATTCAAGGATTTGAAAGTGTATACACAATCTTTTGTAATTTTGCGTCGCCTTTCATCATTTGCACCATATATCTTCTTTCTTATAACTCAAAACACTGCTATAGAATATAGTGCTTTCAGTTTTCTGCAGAATGGATTTCTAATGTATAACACTTATATTCCCTAATGTCAAAGAAAAAAACAGTCAAAATATCTTTTGATTGTTCTTGAGACTACTATGCCTTCCATTTTCCTATATGTTATAAGTTTATATTTTATAAGTATATATGTTTAAAAATTCCTATATATTTCCTGTATGTTATAAGTTATTATGGTTATTTAATTTGTTAAAACTAATGCTACACATCAAACACCACTTCTAGTGTCAGAAATGTGCAGGACAGGCTTCACAGTTATAAATTATATTTTGAAATCATTTTTGAGGATTGCTTTGCAGACTATATAAATTGCATGGATGTTTAGACAGTGACTTATGGATGATCTTTCTGAAATTTTTTAGTTTTGGTAGATGGTAGCTTCATTCATCTCATGCATTTATATGTTCAACCAATTATGACCATTCCTAAAGCAAGAGTGCCAATCAATATAACTCAGTATACAGCCTCTAATGTAATTTTTAAAAGCCATACAATACAATCAAGTTGACAGATCCTACAGCTTAAAGCAGAATTCAATTCCCTCCAAGTATCAAGTCTGTATATCTCATGGTTACAGAGTGATCAGCACAAAACTTTTTTAATTTTTCTACAAAAATTTAAAGCGTATGTCATTCCTGCAAAAACATATATTTAATATAGAACAGAAACAATCTATCTCTTATGGCTACTGGTTCAGATCTCTGGAAAAAATTCTTTATGATACAAGTAAGTTACTTTGTTTATTAAAATTTAGTTGGTTTTTCATACTGCAGAACTCAAAAGCTGAACCACACTTTTTTATCTTGCATATTAATTGAAAAACGTTTAGCTTAAGTTAGAAGCCAGATTGACTTAAGTGATGGGAAGGCATAAGTTGAAAGCCAACATGATGGGAAGGCATCCAGTTGTAGTTTGCAAAACTAGGTGAATTAAACTTCCCTATGTAATGTGCTTGTTTTATTTAAAACCAATTTGATTATATCAGTTACACCAGGTTTTCCCCTTCAAATATTACAAAAGAAGTATAACAGCTAATTGATATTTTTAATTGTAATTTTACTGCAGTCGTATGTGAGTAAAATATAGTATTGCTAATTGTGTGGGTGCATGAGTGTGTGTGTAAATATAAATGAATGATAGCCAGTTTTAAGACTATTTATAAATTAATTATTCAAATTATGTTGAATGAAAGTATATTGTTCTGAATCAGATTGATGACAAAAGACAAAGACATGTAGTAATGGTGGTGGTGGCACTGAGATGTGCCAAAATTAGTGTGGTTTGCATTGTGAGGAGCCCACATAAGATATGGTAACGGAAAATAAAAATCATATATGGTTGATCACTGTACTAGCAACTGAATGTAATAAATAAACAGTTAACATCAACCAAGATTTATTGTCTCCAGGAAAATACTTCTTTTTTGTTGATTATTAATCTACTTATTAATTCACTTTTTAGTATTGTACAAACAGTAGTAATTAATACTTCACGTCTATTAAAACAGACTCTCCCATTGTATACAGTATAATAGTGTGTTTTTTAATGTAGTATGTTTCTCTGGCAGTAGTCTTAGCTTTGCCCTCAGTGTCATGTATTTTTAGATGTTTTATAAAGATCATAGCAACAGTAATTTATTACATAAAACCTGAACATCTTTATTGAAACTAAATGCTCTCAATTCAAAATGCCAAAAATCATTGATTTTTTGAGAGTATAAAATTGTTTTTGTTAATGTAAGCTTTAACAGTAACATTAAAATTACTTTAATTTGAAAAATAATTTAAATATTATTCTCTAACATTCAATTTATATTCATATATTCCAACAGATTTTGAATTTCAGAATTTTTTTAGCCCAGGTTTTATTCAGGAGAAAAGTACTATACATTTAATATTTTTTTCTCTGATGATTCAGGGTTTAGATTAAAATATTTATTTTAAAAATCTCAAGTATTCACTCTATCTACAAGCACTTTTATATAAATCTGTTTGTTTAATTTTTATATTACTAAATACTAAATAAACTTGCTGGCTGAGTGAATATTTAGTATTACTGTTCATAGAATAAAAATACTACAAAACTGTTACGTTTTTTTATGATAAACCAAATAAATTTATAAATAGTAGTAGTTTTTTTTTTTTTTTTTTATTTATGACGAAACAGTCTCAGTGACTCTTGTAAACTTCTTGAATGACACAAGCCGAGTCACCAAGAATGGCATCTTAGTCATTATGTTTACGTCATAAGGAAGATCACAAAAGCAGTTGAAAGCATTTTGTTATGTTTAAAATATTTCTATAAAATATAAATTTACTTTGGTTTGGATTAGGAAAGTAAAGCTTAATGTAAAAAGCTTTAAAATGTTAAAGCTAAAAACATAAACATAGCATTAACATTTAACATAGCTAAAGCTAGGTTAAATGTTAATGCTTTATGTAAATGTTTTTGTGGATTAGTAAAGCTTTATGTAATTATCACATCCACCTTTCACTATACTAATAACAAATCATCAAATATTTATAAAAAGAAAATATTGTTAAACACAGATTCTTGTTTCAACAGTAGCAATTGCTCCATTTTTTATGCTTTATATTGAAAATTATTTTTTAATCAATTATTTAATCAAATTTATTTTGCGAATTATTTTAATAAAATTTATTAAAATTCTTCCCCAAATTTTAACTGTATTGTTTATTCAGTAGTAAGTGAAGAAAAAACTTATTTTCTTCCTACCTGTAGACCATAGACAGTAAATTTTACAGCCAAATAATCTGTAATTTATTTATGATCATGTCTGCTTCAGACTTATAGGCCACATATTAAGGCATCCTGGAATAGTCACTTATATATTAGAGGGACAGGTAGATGGGAAAAATTGTGCAGGCAGGCAACATTTGGAATATATAAAACAAACTGTTAGGGATGTAGGATGTAGGGGGTATACCAAAATGAAACGATTGGCACTAGATAGGGAATCTTGGAGAGCTGCATCAAACCAGTCAAATGACCGAAAACAAAAAAAAATTTCTTCTATTCATTCAGTTTTTTTTGGTTTTTTTTTCACTTTATTCACCATTCAATAACCTGTTAAACAGCCACTGAAGGTCCACAGTGTGTTGGTACACATCTTTTACAGACTGTAGGAGGATGCACTTTATCTTTGCATATATTGTAACTGTTAATTCTTTTAACCTATATTTAAATGTTTAACATTAAAAGAATAATGTGTTGTTTACAAATTTGTAAGTAATATATTATTTGTATTACCACTATGATCAACATAAGTATAATAAAAATTCACAACAATTGAAAATATAATATAAAATAGTACATAATTATTTATTTATAAAATAGTACATAATGAAGCATTATTTCTAAAGATTTCTGAAGTATTGCTTATTAATAGTTTCTAAAGTATTATTTCTAAGATATCCCTTATTTCAGAAATGATAGTAATCAAGCAGTAACATATAATAGAATAAATAAAAAAGCAAATGTTATTTCTTGAATTTATGACAGATTTTTTATAAAATAATTTAAGTTGCATAAAGAAGTAATAAAGCATTTTATGAAGTTTTTCAAATGTTTACTACTTCAGATTTCATCTAAGCTCATCAAGAAAAGAGTGGAATTTTAATTACTATTAATGAATTTTTCAAGACATAACTATAAGCAACAAAAAATAAATGGCGATAAATAAACTTTTATCGCTGAAAGATGACTCAGTTTTGACACCACCTGTTTTGGATGTATTTAATATTATGCAAATAGCATAACTCATCATCCTTGTGTGTGTGTGTGTGTGTGTGTGTGTACACACATATAAGAGAGAGATTTTTGTGTATATGCTGCAAGTATGTACATTGTTATTGATTATAAATGTATTAGCAACATGTAACATTTTTAAATATAGATAGAACATGCAATAAAAAACTTGTGGTTTGTAATTACATTTATGCTTATTTATATTATATATACTATTTTTATTACTGCAATTATTTTATTATTGATGCATGTAATGTGATGCATATAATATTATCATTAAAGAATTCATTGAAAGAGCAACTTATCTATGAATTAATGTTTTATCTTCTTTTTGAGAAATCCTCTACTCAAGCTGTAATATTGTGAGAGAAGCTTGTTGTAGAGTTGAGACCCATATATTGTAGACTCTTTGTAAAAAATGAAATGGTGAGAAAATAATTTAAAAAAACTTTTATTCTGATAACTGTATTAGAAAAGTTTATCTCAAAAGGTTAGGTTTTGAATGAACAAGGTATGATAAATATATAGTCAAATTGGATGTTTTAACTTCAGAAGAGAGGTTTCAAGTGGTTTGTTTGTATGACATATTGCTTTTTAGTATTTTCTTTTAAGATCTAAAAATCATTTGAGTATTACCAGCTTTTAAACAACAATTCTTCATAATAGATTCTACACACACACAATTAACTATTTTATTATTTATTCTTGATTTATTTTGGGACAGTAATAATAATAATACAGCAAAAGATATAGAATTTAATTTTTAGTGAAAGTGGAGATATGTGATCCCTCCAGTGTTTAGGTGATTTAAGTTTTTATCTACCAATTATAAAATTGTATTTCTCAGTTATTAAATGTTTTAGTTGTTAGTTGCTTGGGGTTTTGTGGAAAAAAGCATTTGAAGATTGAGCACAACTTTCAAAAAGAAAAATTACACATCTCATATGCAATTAAAACTATACATAATTTAGCTCTGCTTCTGAACTATGTTCTTGACAAAATCCAGTATAGAATGCGTAACATGCATTGTTTATAAAGAATATACTTATTGCATTACTATTATGGATAAATTTTCTTCTGTTTATTTATTTACTTATTTAAATGCATTGTTAAAAGAAAAAATAAATTATTTGGATAAAAATAATTAGTGTATTGTATTGTTAACGTGACAGTGAATCATGTGATGACAGATCATTCAGAATTAATTCTAAATTTAGCAAATGCTAATTTTGAATTTCTATACTTCGGTATTCAATTTGGCAAATGTGTTTGTCACTCTGTCCAAATGTACAAACTAACAATTTATTATATATAGGCCATCAGTTTAGTAGGTCATTAAATTTAGATTACTTTACAATTGTTCGTTCTTACGTACAAGTGTGTGTGTTTATAGCTACAATGAGCAGAAATGCTTCATTAAAGGTATCTCAATAAACAATTTAATATATTTTTATTAATATACATATATAGTAAATAAAATGTAATTACTTTGAAATTATTATTCTTTAACAATAAGAATAAAGTTAAATGAAAAATTATACAATAAATTTTTTCTTCATTAAATAATAATTTTTTTTTTACCACATTATCAGATGTGTCGTAACCAAAACATTATTTTATGTGAGATAGATATCATAGAATGTTTCTGATATTAGCATTTACAAGAAATATATGAAGAGCAAAGATTTTGTAGTTAGAAAGTTATTTTTATTTAGAAAGTAACAAATTACAGTTATATAAAATCACAGTTAAAATTACAGTAATAAAAAATTATTATTAATTTATTAGAGTCTGGAAGTTCTTGTATTAACAAAAAGATTTCTGTAAGAGAACATGAATGCAAGTTCACTGTCATTCCAGAAATTACCTGCCCTAAATATCATCACTTTTTATAAAGAATAGAGTACTCTTTTAATTTATTCAATTGAATAAAAAATTATTGCTTATTCTAGAACAAAGAAATTTCAAGTTAAGTGTGAAATTAAACGGTAGTTTAGAATTTGTTAAGAATTTGTTTAGTGCTGTTGAGTAAATAATTTATTTTGATTCAGTCGCTACAGCACAGTTATATGGTAAAAATTTAGTTATTGATGGATGTTCAAGTACAGCCTGCTTTTTCTGGCCAGAAAAAATCCATCTGTGCATTTAATAATAAACTGCCTAGTACAGTGAAACAAAAAATAAAGAATAATGTATTACAATGCAACTGCACAAACAACTCTTGATTTTTTATTGATAAATCATTTATCATGATCTCTCAAAAGATGCTGGCTAAACCAACTCAGTATACCCTGATACAAACATACTTTCATGTTAAGAAGCTACATGCATGAACTAAGTTGATTTACAGGGTGACAAAAATAATGTGTAACATTACATTTGTACATGAGGAAGTATGATTTACTAATGTTGTAACCTCAACTCTATAGTAAGAGTATACATCATGTATACTGTACTCTATTTCAATTTCAATACACATCTTTATTGTAGCTATGATTGAAGGAGCAAACATTTAAATTAAAATTATCGGGAGTGGGAGGCAGTCTGAACACTAAAAATCACCTTTCTCTTTGTAACATTTATGCAACTACAGGGCTTTTCTTTCTTTCTTTTTCCTGTTTAGCCTCCGGTAACTACCATTTAGATAATTCTTCAGAGGATGAATGAGGATGATATGTATGAGTGTAAATGAAGTGTAGTCTTCTACATTCTCAGTTCAACCGTTCCTAAGATGTGTGGTTAATTGAAACCCAACCACCAAAGAACACCGGTACCCACGATCTAGTATTCAAATCCATGTAAAAATAACTGGCTTTAGTAGGACTTGAACGCTGTAACAGCTGATTTGGGAAGACGCGTTAACCACTAGACCAACTCGGTGGGTTAAACGCAATTACAGGGTGGATTGACTATACTTTACTATTACTACCCTGTAAGATAATCTACTTTGCTGACATGTAAACATTTTTGTCAAAGTTTTGGTTATTTTTATTATTTGTACATTATCCTACAGTGCAGTTCAGCTGTTTTAACTTATATTTCTTTAGAGGCACTGTTTGTTCCAGTATGTGTAGGATACATTGAAATCAATCCCTTGTACTAGCATACTGACTTAATTGTTAAAGATAATGCATAAACATGTTGGGGAATATCATCCAACTTGCTTCCAACTTAATATTTAGTTACTCAATATTTTACTTCTGTTTAGCTACGATAATATTTAGAATGTTTGCTGTTGCGTTTAAATAATATTGGGTGTTTGAGTGACTAAATTTAATAGATTTGAAGGAATTTGTAGATTTTCTGTAGAAGTTAGAATAAAGGGACTTTATAGCAATAAACATATCACAATTTTAACAGTAGTTTAGCTAATAACTAAGTAAAAGATTAATTTAAATTTGATGCATTAATGTGAAAGTTTAGGTCTTGTTTTGTTTCTCAGTAGATTACTTTTTTGAAAATATCACTTTAAAATTACTCACTCGCTTCAAAATTAAACATGATACTGTTCTTCCAAATGTCTTTCAAAGACTAACTTTTTTAAGATAGGTTGAAATTAACTACAGTCCTGCCAAAAAGTATGTTGAAGAAGGTTCTATTAGTTAGCCCTGAAAAGTCTTTAAAAGAATGAATTCCATTAATTTGGGAACAAATCATATCTGATTTGTTGTAATTGTTAAGTCTATCACATTTCATCATGCTGTTTAGCATAAAAATTATATATTTTAGTATTACAATCGCTTTTTTATTTTTATCACAATAATATTACTGACACTTTTTATTACAGGAAAGATTTAATCAACCAAGAGTAAGATTAGTGAAATCTCCATGGGAAGCAGCATTAGAAACAGGTTCAGTTGATACAGCATTTCAAGATGTACCATCCAGAGGAACGTGGAGGGAAGCGTTAGGAACAAGGAGTCCTATAACATTTGATGCTTTAGCAGGTGGTGGACCCCCTCTTGCCCCACCATTACGAATATCACCTGTTCCACCTGCAATTCCACAAGCTGGTCTTTATAAACCAAAAGCTCCCCAAGGATGGAGTTCCCCATATGCACCACCACACACACCAAAATTGCCAGAACAGCAACCAGCCAGTGAGTTATATTTTTAAATTTATTTATTTATTTCTTAGATCTTTCTGATAACTGACCTAGTATTTCTGCTTCTTACTTCCAACTTGGCTAAAATAAAAGGTATGTTTTTATGTAACTTAAATCTAACTAACCAACTTAGACATCTTTCTAAGTTAGATATAAAACACATGATGGAAGAAAAAGTAAAATTTAGAAGTTAGTATTGGTTATAAATTAAAAATTTTGTTCCATCAGATTTAAAAAGAATTTGGATAAAGGTGTTCCATAATTTATGTCACACTAGTAAAGAGTTAAGTGTTAACTCTCTAAGTAAGTTAAGTGTTCTTAACTTACTAAGAGAAAAATGAGGGATTAAAAAGTGTCTTGACAGATCATTACTACACGTTTTCAATGTTAGTTTCTTGGTAATTTTTTAGTATTATAATTAGTTTGTCTATTTTCTGTAAGTAAATACACCGCTGGCCTTACCTGTTTCACTTTCTTTTATTAATGGTTATCATATGTAAATTATCTATTACAACTTGTTCCCTAACACTCAGACATGTAACTTGTTCATGCACTACTTGAAGCTATATTAAACATTGTTATTAAATATTCTTATCCTAAATTTCTTCTTTAATAATTTTGCATATAATATTGCTGCATGGTAATCTTTTTAAAAAAAATTCTGTGTGGGTAAATATTTTGCGCTTTAAAATTTTTGAGTAATGTTTTCTCTGTTTAATTATGATATACCATATGTGATGGTCATTCTTTTTTAAATTCTGTTTACAAATAAATTCATATTCATTTACCTTTATGAACCACAATTATACTTATGGAATATGGTAATTTGTGGTTTTTTTTTAAATGCCATATCATCTATGCAACAGTACTTGAATCTGTTGTGGAACATTGCTCATACATTACCTCCATATATATATATTTTGTATGTATTATTTATAAAAAATGAAATTTGCTTTTAAAGTAAAACTTAGAAAAATAACATAATTTGGTCATGAAGTCATAAGCTGCTTACAAATTATGTCTTAAATTGTAATTTATATTTTAATTAAATGTATCTTAAATCTGAGGATTTTGTGTGATTCATGGACAGACAGCCCATAGACTGATGCAATATATCGAACTGGTTTATAATTGTGTCTTGATGTTGAATGTACTCTTCATTTTAAGTTCATTTGATTCAATCCAACTGGTAAAACTAATGCCTATTATTTTATTTTATTCTCTAAAAAACAAAAATTTAGATTTTTTGTATTGTTTTTTTAACTACCATTAGCTTTACAAACAATGAACTTGCAGTAGATGAATAATTTATCATTACACAAAAAAAATTACATAATTTTATCTAAAAAAATAAAAAAGGTTCAAACTAAAATTTTATTAATAATATTTTAAACTATTGACTAAGTCTTTTTTGGAGAAATTATACTTTTTATGATGCTTCAATGCATAAGAGATCTCATAGTAGATATAAGTTTTTTTTTATTTTTTGTCAAAAACTTTAAGCATTCAGACACCCTGAGTTTGAATTTCAGTCAACCTTAACATTTTTCACATACTACAATATTGATTTCTCATCAAAGTTAAGGTAACTGTAATTGGACAAAGGCTTTTAGTTAGTTACCAATGAAAGAATAATAAATAAATACTAAGGGGAGTCCACTATGAGTAGGATTTTACTAACTTTAATTAGATTATTCTCATATGTATTATTATTATATAGAATTATATTATAGAATTTAATATATGCAATTATAGAATTAACATATGGAATTATTCTTATTATATATATATATATGTTCAAGTACATGAACATGCACACTCCCAAATAATGTGGAATATTTTCAACTAACCTTAAACCATGATTAGGATATGTATAAATTATCTAATTACTTATTGAAATTTGCTCATAATTTTACTGATAAAAAGTAATTTTAGATCTTCAAATATAAATAGAAATTTCTGAAAGAAAATTAGCTGGCATATGTTTTAAGAGTACTTCATGATGTTCTTGAATCAACTCAAGCATAGATAAAATCACTTGTTTTTAGACTAAATATATTTTTTTATTTTACTTGATATTAAAACATTTTAAATTCATTTTGAATTGATTTCATACTAAATCCAGTTTTTATTAAAAAAATTGAAATTTTATTTAGAAAGTTTGGGTTTTATTAAGTTGGGTAACCAAAATTTGGGTCAAAAACAATTTAATTACGTACTGACAGCATAATTTTTCAGTTTCTTAGTTGTCTGAAATTAGAACCTTATACTTTTTTTTTTAAATATAAAATATAGTATCATAAACAGATTTTTGGCCTTCAATTCAGTACACATGTAGTGTAAATTAGTCGCTCAGTTTTGTTTTATTGGCATCCATACTCTTTAGCATTTGCCAACATTGCCTGTCCTCTTTCGCAGGTAACCAACAGTCACAGTTTACTTTGTTATGCTACATATTTCATTCATCTCATAGATTACTCTTTTTCTTTTTATAAATATGTTATTTTAAATTCTTTTATAACCAAATAATATTTGTATATGTTTTACTAATATTTGATAACAGTTGTTGAATTATATTTTATTAATCAAATTTTACATAATGTCTCAGTCTGCAGAAAAATTTTGAAATTTACAGAAAAATTCTGTAAATTCTTTTACAGAATTTCAAAACTAAAATTTTGCATCTTTTTTAAAAAGTATTGTATTTAAGTTAAAATTATTCCATTAACTAGTAAGTAAACATCTTTTACGCCATTTCAATAAAAAATTTATAATAGATTCAATATGTTTTATTCGTATATGTGTGCATAAAATGAAAGATAAAGCCCAAATTTAAAGCCACACATTTTATCATTTATGGTTTGACTTACTTGAAAAACGCAATAAAAATTAGTAATTTTTTTTTTTAATAAAAGGTGGAAAATGGCCTGATTGTTTTTATGATAAATGTTGCCTTAAAGAAGTAGCCTTTAAAATAAGCCATTATCTAATTTTTATTATTTCTCAGAGAGGTCAGGTTTAATCTGTAGTTTCATGCACTATAATTACAGATTAGATTATTTGATTTGAATTTGCTTTCTTTTTCAAATCTTAGGTCATGAAAAGACTGATAAAAAGATTAAAAAACTTTCAGTTCTGTACAATAATTTGAGCCAAAATAGTTTAAAGTACTGGTATCAGTGTTTCTTATAATAATAAATAACTTAATATCAGAATGGTAAATTTGTGGTTATGTACTGATGTTGTATGACCATTACTGAGTCTACTTGTCTGAGTAAGTGATTAGCATCAGTCAGCTATTATATGATGCTAGCTAATAAATTCCAGTTAGTGTGATGCTTTTAATCTTTAAACAATAAAATGACATTTTCTACTGTATTTAATCACTGGAATTCAACTCTGTCCCAGAATTTAATTGTCTTACGTCTAGGCAAGCTTCACAATCCACAGAATTTATTTAAATAATCACTACTACAAGTTCATTTACTTATTTTAAAAATATGGTAATTATTTAACATGAAGATTTAAAAATGTTATTATATTAACAGATAAGTGCTTATTCTTACTTTCTTGTATTATATACAATAAAAGAAGCAAATGAATTCATAGACTAAAAAAATTACCAATAATACAGTTTTTAGGGTCTAAATCTACTGTTATGAGTAGAAATAGCATACATACTAAAAATCAAATGATAAATAATTTACAGCAACAAGCTTAAATAGAGTTAAATTGAAACCAAACCAGTTATTGCAGTTTGAGTAATCATTATCGCTGTGTAAAAGTATAAATTGAAAATCCAGAATTGTAGAATAAAAATAAAATATGTAAGCTGTTATAAAACCAATAAAACTTAAGGCATAAGATAAGATGCTTACTGTGTGTCTGGTAATGCACACTTCACTGATTATTTTAGTATTATAATTAGGTTATTTTAAATATCTTGCAGTAGTGTGTAGTAAAAAAATTGGCTTAAAAATATTAATGCTGTATAAAATTTAATTGCTTTATTATAATAATTATAATTTTAATTTAGCTGTTTCATCTATTTTTTATTACTATATTTATTTTCTTCTATATTTTATTATTAACTACTGTTTAATTTGCTTACTAACAATACTTGATGCACAGGTTCATTGAAATTGGAGAAACTATTTGCTGGGAGACCAAGAACTCCCATATCATTGATCTACAATGCGAACGATAACACATTAATTACATCAGCTCCAGACAATCCACCCCCACCACCAAAACCACCTAGTCCTGAATTACCTGAACCGACTGAATTTTTAAACTTTATGAGTACGTTCTCAAAGAATAATAATCAAGTTAGTTCCATCGAAACAAGTTCAACTAATGTAGAATTTTCTGATGAAATTATTGGTAGTAAAGACATTGAATTATCAAAACTAATCGGTAGTGGTAATAGTAAAATAATTTCTTCCAATGTATCAAATACTATTAAAAGTGAAGAAATATCATCAGTGGAAAAAACTCTTATTACTGAAGAAAGAAAAGAAATAGTTGATTTCAAAGATATTGAAAAATTGCAAGAAACTGCTCAACAGAGAGCAGAAAATGTATTATCTCAAGCTGTAACTCAGTTTAGTTCATCTCAATTAAAATCTGATGAAATCAGTTTGACAAATGAAAATAAAAATGTTGGTGATGTTCAACAACAAACAGGATTTTTGCAACAACAGCAACTTCAGCAGGAACAATTACAACAGCAAAAACTACTACAACAAAAACAATTAGAGCAGCAATATGAGCAACAACAGAAACAACTTGAGCAGCAACAACTGCAGCTGCAATATCAGCAGCAGCAGCAACAAATTTATCAACAGACTCAGTCAAAAGCACAAGTTGATGAAGAAGTAAAAGATTTATGTCAACGTAAATACAGTGAACAAACATGTCAATATGAAAATTCTAAAAACCCGATTAAAAAACCACCGGAGTTAGTACCTGGTGCTAGACCTATATTTGGTAATGTTATAAATGGACCTGCATTACAGTCTGCTGCTATTAATCCTTCAAACACTCTGTTGCCTCCAACCCAACCAGATCGGCCAAGATCTAGAACTGAAGAACGATTAGCTTCACTGAGAGCTACACCTATCTCACATCTTGGTGAAGAACATGACTCTCCGTATGAGAAATTGCCAGTAAAATCATTAATTAATACTTTTGAACAGAGTGCAAGGCCAATAATGAGATATAAAACATCAGAAGAACAGCTTCCGATACCAAGTTTTAATGCAAAAAATAATTCACAAAATGGTTTTAAACCAGTTGCAAAATCAAATGAACAGAAATCTATTCAAGAAAAACAACAGTCATTTGTGAAAGTAAATGAAAAACAAAATTTTCAAAACAATACACAAGGAATTTTTCAGCAATCAAATATTGAAAGAAGTTCATTACCTATTATTCCAAACCAATTACCACAGACAATCCCCCAGACACAAGTGCAAACCGTTCCTCAAAAAGTCCCAATTAAAACAAATATATCTGAAGTAAATATACAAGGTTTTCAACCTATTTCAAATAACGCACAATTTGTTTCACAAGAAACAAATAGCAATAATCCTGCTCAATACTATTCAGCCACCACAAAAGTGGAAACACGTTCATTTATCCAGCCGCAAACTGAATTAGCATCTAATATAATAGAATCGATTGACTCTCAGAAAACATCACTATCACAATCAAAACAATTTTCTTCAGTTAAATCAACCAGTTCATTTATGGAAAGTCATTCATCTTCAACATCAGTCTCATCTTTTTCCGCTGTTCAACGTAGCAGCAACTTACACGAATCAGCACTGATGCAAGCAAATCGTTCAAATATGAGTTTAAATCTCCAGTCAAATACTTCAGCTGCACCAGCTCCAGCAATTAAAGCTCCATCATGTAAACCAGAGCCACAGATTAAACAATCTGCTCCACCGAAACCAAATATGAGTGAGTTTATAATAGATCGCTTGGTTTTTGCCTGGAATAAATATACATTATATCTTTTTGTCGTTAAAACCTCAAAAGATTTTGTTCCTTGGTGCATGCCAGTTATGTATTAATGTTATTAACTCCACATCATCATTATTAAATTATATATATTATTCTGCGTTCTGTCATATTGTGTTTTTATCTGCCTTACTTACAAAGTTGTAGTTACTTAATTGTGTTCGTACTAAAAGTTTGTAATAATGTTAATTTTATAAATACTCAGATGCAGTAGTATTTACTATTCACGATTGAAAGAATATAATTCAGCTGAAAAAAAATGTGTTATTGCAATTGCCTTTTAGGTAGAAGTAATTATTTGGTAGGCTTTGGACAAGATGTAAACCATATCTAAGAGCAAACAAGGCTTATTGTTTAATTTTGTATTCTATCAATCCATTGCATTTTTTTCAATTAAAAAGTTTCAGTTCAGTACTTCTCTGTTTAGTTGCTTTCATTCGATATTCTCTGTCAGATCCACGTTAGAATCTACATATGCTAATCTCCCTGCTTGTGTTCTTCTTAAATACTTACGGTCAGAATCGGTACTGGGGGCTTGAATACACCCTCATCTTACTGGAATAGTGTGTTTAGTAATTATTAATGTGTGTGCATAGTAGTTACTGTGTTTTGTTTATTGTCCTGAAGTCCAAAGTTTATCCAGATTTTAAATTTTTGAGCTGTTTTCTTTGTCTTTGTTTGTCTTTGTTAATCTAGATTGGTCAAATAGATCACAGCATCAACAAAAAAATAAAAGATTCTTAGAAGAAAAAAATATTCTTAGAAGCCCTCCAAAGCAACACAAATAAACATATACTGATTGTTTTATAGAAACAAATCACAAAGTCATCAACATTTACTACAACCTTAACATTTTATAGATACACAAAAAAGGACCACGCCTTACACAGTCAAACATATGAATATTTAAACATATAGAAATAGAATGTATTAATGTACTAAACTAACAGACACTATTCATACCAAACATATTTTTAACCACATTTTAAACATATGTCTAACTAAAAAAAAAATACATGCAATAACAACACCTGATACCAGCGTAAGATTAGTAATACCTATCAGTAAGATGACTACTTATTTCACCAGTTGGCATTACACTTGTATGTGTCTTTTCTCAGTAGAAATTATTTACTAATCATGTTGATTTTAGTTATATTATTGTGATTAACCTTGCTAAACCAGGTCTTTCCCTAAGATTCTAGTTACTGTTTAATTAGCCTGTATAGGATTTTTAGTGACACTTACATAACTGGTTTTACTCAGAATTGTTATCGTAATTATTTTATCAACAATAATTAACATTTCTACCTTTTCTAATGATATCAAGGTTTTTTTATTGATAATTTAGTTTATTTACATTATTTATGTTCAGTATCTCTGTGACTATAGTAATTATATAGTAATTTGAACTATATCTCTTATTCTTTTCTAATCAATAATATTTCTGTTTTACTATTTTTATCCAGAACTGATACATATTCACATCAGTACAATTGTTTTAAAATTATACTTATTCTATACTTTGATTTTATTATTGTAGTGAATATTACTGCATAAAATTATTTTACAAGGAAAGGATATAAAATCCCATAAAAAAAGTTTGTGTTGTACAAAACCATTTAAAAATGTAAATATTGTAAGTGAAATGTGCATCCTTAAATGTTGGAAAGCTATTGTTTTGCAAATTTTAAAATGTATATATATAAATTGTTTATGTTGTTATGTAATTATATGCATTGCTTTAATTATAAAACCCTGTCCACATACTACTTGACAAAGCAAAGTGCATATTCAGAGTAGTTTATCAACTACTGCTGTGTATATCATGTTCCAGTGGTACTAGTAAAATAATTGCGCGACTTCTGCTGTGAAATTAGATTACTGTTTTAAATATTATTTTCTGTGTGTATGGACACAGACACACATCATGACAGTGTTACATAACATTGTTTATTGTAGGCTTTATTTATATTAATTTCATATTGATGAATTAACTAATTGATATCTTTTTTAATTTCAATGATTATTAATAAAACGTCAATTTTTCTTCACTTTAATTAATTACAGCTACTTTTGTATAAATAAAGAGTTTTATTTTTTGCCCTGTTATTTTGTAATAAGAGCAGTTGTTTTCTTAGTCAATGTATTTTAAAACATAAACATGATGAAAATATATTGCACTAAAAAATGTATATACAAGATAAATAAAATATAAATGTCTTAAATTTTTTGGTTTAAGTAATGATACTATGATGAACAGAGACACATGAGTTGTAGAATTATGTGTTAAAAGTTTAAAATAGGCGTGTAGTTATAAGCATTACATAATTTGTATATGTGTTATTACTAATAAAAACAGATAAAATACAGTAACCTATTTTAAACGGAGAACATTTCTTGTTTACAATGGATTGACAAGCATGTCACTTTGTTCAGTAGGACTAAACTCAGACTGTATTGTTGTGTTATATCTCCATTATCTGTCTATAACCATACAAAACAACAGTGCTGCACTTCTCCACAAATATGAACTTGCCTTGTCAAATAGTACACAATGGATGAAAGAAGTGAACAATGTTTTGATCTCTGTTTGTTAGTTTACTTTTTCTTTTTGTGTATATTAGGTATAAATAAATTTTAAATATTGGATTGATAATGTAACTACTATGTAATTTAGATTATGTATTTCCATGAGTACATGATTATGTATACCCATGATGTGTCAATAAACACATCGTGACATTTAAGAATTACTGATTCCAATAAATTGTAACACCTCATTTAAGCCACTTAGCTGTTACAGTACAATTTTCTTACAATCTGGCCAAGACTAATCCATAGTACCAGATTGAAGTTACTGAGTGATTTAAGACAGAGATGCACAGATATTCACCAACAGGCACTCCAACATAAATTGTCTGCTCCACAATTTTAACCCTTAGAGATTCCCTCCTACCCCTCATGGTTAGGAAGTCTATTAGCCTCCTCCCTACTGTGAGTGTAAGTAATATCATCTTACATGTAGGAATAACTTGTAATAATTATTCAACCTTAGAAGCTTCAGACCAACCTTAGAAGCTTCAGACCAACCTTAGAAGCTTCATAGGATGCCGAGTTACATAATACATCATTCTCAACTACATTTTGAGATCACAAAATGTATTTGATCCTGCTACAAGACCTATGACCCATTGCAACAGTCTGTTTAGCCCCAGAATAAGTAGTTAATTTATCCTATAAAATTATACTTTTACTTAGAATGAGCATTACCATTATTTTATTTTGGGTTATAACAGACTGCGAAAGCTTAATTATAATTCAATAGCAGGCTAACAATTCACAAGACAGCACCATTAATCAAACCCTATTGACTTAAGTTCATAGCCTAACATTGGCTCTTGCCTAACATCCAGCATTTGTCTAAAGTGAGGCAACTCTGCTCTTAAAATTTGATTTGCTGAAGTTACTGAAGTTTCCATATGGAGTAATTGCATGGTTCATTATTACAATAGTGTGCAAATTAATCCAGATGTTAATTAATAAAAAGTAACTATTTAGAAAAAATCATACCTTTCCTTCAGAATCTTGTTCAACTGATTGTTGAATATCAACTAGTGATGCATTTTCTCATCTGATGCTTTTCTAACAAATAAAACTCGTCCCTAAACATAAAAATATGAGTTGTCGGAAAAAGTAACATTTTTCCAGTGTTCTTTGGTCCAGTTAACAAGGGCTTTGGCCCTCAAGAGCCTTTTTTTACATGTTTATATTGCTAAAAGCTGCTTTTTAGCTGGCCAACAACCTTTCCACCCAACTGCAAGAAATCAGTGTCTACCAGTTGTCATTTGTAAATTTGTTTCACAGGCTGCTAATTCTCGATTTAAGTCCACAGCAGATAATTTTGGATCAAAATTAAGGGTAGTTAGTATTGGGGGTTAAAATTAGTTAAAATAGCATTCAACAAACCCACCGGGTTGGTCTAGTGGTTAACGCGTCTTCCCAAATCAGCCGATTTGGAAGTCGAGAGTTACAGCGTTCAAGTCCTAGTAAATCCAGTTATTTTTACATGGATTTGAGTACTAGATATTGGATACCGGTGTTCTTTGGTGGTTGGGTTTCAATTAACCACACTTCTCAGGAATGGTCGAACTGAGAATGTACAAGACTCTACACTTCATCTACACTCATACACATCATCCTCATTCATCCTCTGAAAAATTATCTAAACGGTAGTTACCGGAGGCTAAACAGGAAAAAGAAAGAAAAGCATTCAACAACACACTTAGAAGCTTACATCATTGTGTCATACAAGTACCCTCAGAAAGATAAACAATTTTTTAATGTTTTCTTGAAATTTTGAGAAATAAATAAAAAATTCCCATTGTTGGGATTAATTTGCACACTACTGAACAGAACGAATTGTAGATTGACGGGGGAGTCATCTGTACTGTAGAAAATATTTCAAACTGTACCTGTTTTATCTGCTTAAATTTAATGTCCATACTCATGCATATTATTTAAAATAAAATTGGCACTGCATTTTTTAAAAATAGTTTTTATAAAGCCACCCTGTTGTAAGTGTCCAATATTTCATCAATTAGTCTTAGAAATGCATCTTAATAAAATTGTTAAATTCAATACTGGTTAAAGTATTTTTATGGATCCATCCTCAGTGGCATAATTTTGAGTAAAGTAATAAATATGAAAAATAATGTTTATTAAATTTAATTTTTAGTTGAAAGGTGCATTATAAAGATTCGTCTATCAATAGTAAAAATAGGTTTATTAAAATTTGATATTTTATACTAAAATTACTGTAAAACTGACCTTTTTTCAAGAAATGCACACAGAATAAAAAATTATCATAAATAAAAGAATCTTTCATTCATTTCTTTCAAATTTAGTATATTTTTTAGTATTATAGTAATTAAGAATTTTAGCTGTTTTGTTAATGTTAAAAAATGACATTGAGTATTTTGTTTATTTATTTATTTCATTGTCAATTGAAAATTACTTATACAGTTTCATTCAACATACTTATCCTTGACACAGGTTATAAAGAAATCTTGAGCACTACCCACAAGTTCATATCATTATAACAGACAATTAATAAAAGAACTAATTAAAAATACAATATTTAACTAAATAAAAACACATGATTTTTGTAACATGATACATAAAAATTAAAAAAATAAACACAAAATTTAAATTGAAAAATTAATTTAAATAAAATAGACTTAAAAGAAAAAATACATAGAACCAGAATGTAAAATTATTTAAATTTACAATGAAATTCAATAAAATAGAATAAATTCATAAACTGAAAAATGAGAAAAAAATTCATAATGGAGAAATAAAAATAAAAAAAATGATAAGATAAGACAAGAAATATTCACAAGATAGGACAACTGAATAATATTTATGAATTTATACTGCCTTAGCATTCACTTAAATATTCACAGTTTTATATATATAAATTTTTTTAATGTAAAGTAGTATATTAATTTATTTTGTTGTATGCTATTCATTATAATACGTTAAATTTATTGTTATTAGTGTAGATCATTTTCTTTCAATTTGGTAATTTAAAATATATATTGTGTTTTACCCAATCATCTGTTTCTTTGATTAGATTACTATTTATTATTTGGATGTTAAAAGGGATTGGGTACTTTGTTAGAAAATATACTGGAGTAATAAGAAAATTGACAGTTGCAAACAGTTAATTCTGAAAAGAATTTGATATAAGTATTTCTTCCTACTGAAAGAGTATTGAACAGTGTATTTTTAAATTCAAAGTCGTTCATATATTTGTTTATGTGCAATATTTTCTTTAAATATATGAATCTCAAAGTAGGTACTTTAAATTCTTCAAATAACCGTGTACCGGGATATAACCTTGGTTTACCAAGAGCCGCGGTAATCAAATACTTCTGTAGTATAAATATCTTATTAAGATGGGCATCATATGTTGAATTTTGTATTTTTGTTTTAAATATTTTTGAACTCGATATAATTTTGTATTAATATATTATAATTTGTTAAAGACAAGGTGGGTGTATGTTAGAAATAGTGTAACACCTGTTAGAAATATGTTTTGTAATTTTAATTGATTTAAGTTTGGAATATGTTGCTTAGTAACCAATAAATAAGGACATAAATCAATGTGGAAGTTCGACAATTAAGTAATCTGAGGTAATTTCAGGTATAAGTCTGAATTATTAATAAATTATTTAGTAATATTGATTTTCCTGAGCGAGGTTTTTCTGAGATTTTTGTTAAGTTATTTCTTAAATCTTTTATTACATTTAATATTTCAGTAATATTTGTTGGGTTAAGAAACAGGCTATTAATAGAGGGTGGGATTATTGAAAGAGGCAGATTTAAATTATTTGTATTCATTTAGCGTTGCATTTGCATAATTTTCTCCTACATTTGTAAAGTATTAAAGTTATTAGGTTCAATTTTCGGTTGTGTAATTTCTTTTTTCATATCTAATATTTCATTAATACATTACCACATTTTCTTAATATTGTTTTTATTTAGTTACAATTTATTAAAATAATTTTTGCTTCTTTTTAGTTTTGTATTAAAAGGTTGTTTTAGTGATTTACAGTGCATTTCATAGCAGCTTTCATAGCAGCTACCATCCTCAGAGTGATCCATTATTTTAGTGGTTTATTTTTATGTGATATTTTAATAATTTCTTTATTTTTATTTAAGTAGTCAGTAAGTTTGTTGATAAAATTTGTTACTAATGTATCTATAGTATCAGTGTTATTATTGCATACGTTGTTACAGTTCTCTTTATAGATAAACTAGATTTAAGTTCATCATAATTTATTTTAATTATAATATCAGTTGTTTTATCTTTTACAAAGTTTTTAAGTTTCATATGAAAAGAAGTACAGTAATGGTTAGTGATAACACTCAAAAAAAATATGGTCGATGCAGCTGGTTAACTGCATTTCACCATCAAAACTGTTCTGTAATCATGTAGGTTTGTTTATATATGACTTAAATCCATATAGTTCCATAATATTAAGAAATTCATTCACCACGCTATTATCAAGAATATTCAGATTCGTATCCCCAATTAAAATTACATTATCCAGTCTTTATCTTCTGTAAATAAGCATCTTAGCTAATCGGGCAAGAATGTAAGTTCTGGGAAGGCAATTGATAAACTGCAATTAGTTTATGGTTCCCAACCCAGCGGGTTGGTCTAGTGTTGAATGTGTCTTCCCAAATCAGCTGATTTGGAAGTCGAGAGTTCTAGCATTCAAGTCCTTATAAAGCCAGTTACTTTTACACAGATTTGAATACTAGATCGTGGATATCGATGTTCGTTGGTGGTTGGGTTTCAATTAACTACACATCTCAGGAATGTGTTGAACTGAGATTGTAAAAAACTACACTTCATTTACACTCTTGTATATCATTCTCATTCATCCTCTAAAGGCTGAATTACCTGTATGGTAATTCCCAGAGGAAAAAACAGAAAAAAAATGTTTATGGTTTCCATTATCATATCTAAAATTAATACCAACTGAATTTGCATTTTCTAACTATGTGAGTAATCTTTTACTGCAGATTCATATAACTGGAAATTCAAGTTGTTATTTCAGAATTACTGATGAAGGTTTAATTCTAAAAAGTTAATTAAAAACTGATCTTTTTGTGACAATAATATTACAGTATGTTTAAATGACCTAACTGTCAAATTTACTGCCTTACATCATATTTTTATTAAAGTTATAAATTGTATTTTTTAGGTTCTCAGAATTATCAACCAGTTCAACATGCACCAGCCAAGGTACATGACTATTCATCATTAAATACATTTAATACAGCTCCCAGAGGATGGGCACCAAAAATGGATTACTACAGACCTGTTTTTCTTGATCCATCTGTAATAGTACCTACATTCACAGATTTTTAATATCTTGCTTTTTTTCTCATTTTGAATGTTTGAATTTAATAGGTACTGAAGAGTGAAAAAAAAAATGTATAATAAAATTAAGTACTGTTATTTTAATTATTAAATATATTTTAAGCTGGTTTGTTAATAATTTTAATTTCTTTATACCTTCATATTTATCTGTTTGTCACCAAATAATTTATTTTCTTGAAAAAGTTTGTGAGGTATAAATAATATATTTTAATCAAAAATTAATACATTGTAAAATAACATTCTTCATATATTATTATTATTCAAAAAAAATAATTTGAATAATATTTATCAGTTGTTTTGCATCTTTCATTTACTGGCATATTGGTAACTGCAAATTTAAAATTAAGGAATGGCAGAGAATTTTAAAATGAAAATGAAAATAAAAATGAAACTTGTTATTTTTTTATTACTTCACAGTTAAAAATAAAAGGGAGTTTTAATTGTAAATTACATACATCACAAATGTGCTTTAAAATAAATTGAATCACATATTCATAAATATAGTATATTGAATTATCTTTATAATTAGTTATTACTAAATGAAGTACTCTTAATGAGTGTATATGTAATTTACCACCTTATTTGAATGTTTATTCATAAATATTTCTTTGTTACAAACATACTGTGTTTTATGTGTTCAATAATAAAGACATTACACTTAGTTTTCTCTTTTTTAGTTTATTTTAACACTTATTACCTGAATTCTATCTGTATATCAGATTATATTATGATTTCTTAAGCATCTTTTATTAATTTTATTACTACCTACCATAATGTAATACACCAATTAATATAGTTCAAAATTAACTTGCACATGAATATTTTCTATACCATTTCAGAATACATTTTAAGTTACATTAAAAAAGTTAGAAAAACACATTTAAGATCCCAATAATTAGCACCTGTAAAACCAACATTTTCAGTTTCAACATTTTTTAGAAAGAAAACTTTCTAATTTTACAACATTTATTATATGTTGTAATATATCCTTTAATTAACTGCATCTGATTAAATTATAATATGTTTTTTATATAGTACATTGTTATAGTATTCAAAAATGTATGTTTAATCTACATGATGTAAAATTGTGCCAACAAAGTCTGGACCCAGAGCTGCAATAAGGAAGCATATTTTATCAGCAGCAACATCTGTACTGTTATATGCGGCCCCAGCCTGGAAGTCAGTTCAAGAGATTAAGAGACGCTTGGGCTTTTACAGTCATTCCAGCATAGACTGGCAATCGTGTCAGCTATGGCATACGAAATAGTATTCATGGTAGAGGTTGGAGTAATAGCCGGTGTGCCACCAATCAGCCTCATAAATAATTTGATTTGCAGAATTCATGATGGGGGTTCCCAAGAAACAGACAACCTAAATAATGCTGGAAGAATGGCAGGCATCCTGGGAAGCCTCAAGTAAAGGAGCGTGGACCAAGCGTCTGATTCCCTGACTTGAACCCTGGGTCCAGAGGAGGTGTGAGGGAGTGTTGTACTTTCTCATACAGTTCTTGTCAGGCCACAGGGGATTTGGAGCATACCTAAACAGGTTCAAAAGAAGACCTCACCTGACTATATATTGTGGAGCGGAATATAATCCGGAACATGTGTTCTTTGTTTGTGACAGATGGAATGCTTTTAGGATCTCGCCTGAAGTAGCCAGCTTGACATCGGAAAATGTGATAGAATTTATTTTTAAAATAAATACACGTGGGAACTGGAATCAAGTATGGTAGTAAATATTCTCAGTACAAAGGAAATAGAAGAGAGAACTGGAATACTGGTTGACTGAGCTGCATTCACGGTAGGATTTCTACAGTGCCGCCGGCGGAATGATAGTTTCTAGAAAAAATCTTCTGAGAGAGGCAGAAGCACACAACCAGAGGATGAAGGGATGAAGGACTGCTCCCTGCTGAGCTGTCCACTGGTCCGCACTTGCGTGGATCAGTGACAGTGATGACGCACAGGGACTCTGAATCCCCTGAGTCCAAAGACTCCCACCAGGGCATGGTAATGCTTCAATGCCAGTCTGGCCCTGGATGGGGGGAGTTGGTGAAGAGGTTTAGGTTTAGAGTCAATAAAGTGCAGGAACACATACGCACTTTAACTAACACCTTGCAGAACCTGTGGCGTGTCTGACATTGCTCCTTTGGGGTGTATGTAACTGGTATTCCCCCTCTTAGTAAAATTACAATGAAGAATGAAAAGAATTAATAGAAAAAATATTATAAAGTTATCAGCTGTGGTTAGATCCAAATGAAATTAAATACTTTAATGAATAAAAAAGCAGTTCTTTTAATTATAAAATAAAGAAGAAGAAATGATACTTGAGTGAATAGTTACTGTTTAGCGACTACAATGATAAATTGAGAATGGTATTTTCCCTGAATAACATAAAATTGTGAAATATAGCTTTGATTAACATATATGGAAAAATACTTATGGCATAAATAATGCCAATGACAACTAAATCGGTACGTAATCACTTTCTATCAGATTTATATTCCTGCTTCTAGACAAAGGCTTTGTCAAATATTATTATTGTGGTTTTCATCCAGTTCCTATATGACTGTCTTCCTCCCAACTTCTCTTCACCATTTCACTCTAGATTTTGTCTTCATATAGCCATGAACAGATTAAAGCATCACATAAGAGCAACAGTTGCAGGAAGGAAGTGAATAATTAAGTAAATCATTTCTACTCTAATTGAGTGCCTCTATTAGAGTACCTCTAGAGTGGCACTACTCTAATAGAGTGCCTGTAATAGGCTAATGTGTGATTATACATGGTCCAAGCACACAGTGGTTGTAGTGTACACTACTTAAGCACAAAATTTATCTCCTTTAGTGGTAATATGAGGGCTATTTTTTAAGTAAGGTTCATTTTTTAACAAAAACAAAACTAGTAAAGATATTGTAAAACACTTTTTTTTATTTCGCTCTTTATACTTTTCTACATAGAAAAGTGTAAAAGTCTACATTTTTCTATATGCTACTTTTCTATATCTTGTTTATTTATACATTTATCATAGCATTTTACTAAATTGTTCATGCCCACATCATAGAAATCAGTTGCCTGTGAAGACAACCAGTCTTCAACCGTTGTTTTCACTTCTTCATCGGTGTCAAAATGCTGACTAACAAGAAACTATTTCAGGGTGCAGAACAGGTGGTAATCGCTTGGCGCAAGGTCCAGGCTATATGGTAATTGGTGCATTTGCTCCCATCCAAAAGATTTGATTAACTCTAGAGTTTGAGCAACAGAATGAGGTTCTGGATTGTCATGCAGCAACAAAACTCCTGATCACAGTAGGCCACGTAACTTATTCTGTATGGCACGCCAAAGCTTTGTAAGGTCTCGCAGTACACAGCTGAGTTTATTGACTAATTTATTGAGCTGGGCATAAAATTAACAGAACAGCATGTCTATCCCAAAACACAGTTGACATAATCTTGTGTGTTGACATAATCTGCTGGGCTTTCACTGTGATGGAGATGTTGTGTGTTACCATTTCAATGACTGCCACTTTGATGGTGGAGTGATGTGAGAAACCCATGTCTATCCCCTATGACAATATGGTCCAAACGTTCATCTCCTTCCTCACTGTATTGGTCAAAAATGTTAAAGCACTAGCCATTCTCCTTCTTTGGTGTTGTTCAGAAAGCAGCCTTGGGACCCATCGCAATGGCGGGCCGCTCAATTATTTGAAACATTTCAACTTCACAATATAAACCATGCACAGTGACACTGCAACAGCAAATGGGATCTGCATTTGTGTAAGGCATGCTGCAATTGTGCATGCAGGGTGTATGCATGTTTTGACAGCCACACAAAATTTACATAGCCACAGCCAATGGAACCTTACTTAAAAAAGTAGCACTTATATAATGAAAATCAATTTTACTAATAATATGATACAGAATGTTATTTGCCATGTAAACAGATAATAAAAAGCTCCATTTTGTAATTTTCTTTTGCTATGGTAATTGATAAAATACATCTCCTCATAATCTCACATTCATATCTTCCAAGTAAATTTCTTGTATGATATCCACTTCCAAGTACAGTACCACAATATGACACACCTTTTTGTCTATTACTTACGTGTAATTATGACAATTTAAAAAAAAAATTGCTGTTCAAGAATAGAAATATCATAAATATTTATTGTATTTTTACTGATTTATAATTTACATGTATTGTACATACAGAATATGTGATAAATATATTGTGTAAATATAAAATATTGTTAAGTAATAATAAATTACATAAATAAATAAAAATTATAATTTTACAATTTGGGAGTCAAAAATAACTCAGTTCTGTTAGTAAGATATTCAAATATTCTTATCGTAATTCAATTACATATCAATCAAATTTAAAAAAATACTTCTTTCAGTTTTCCTTTTCTTTTTTCTTCTAACCTAGAAACAAAAATCAACCCAATAACCATAAACCAAAACCTGTAACCCTATAGTTCATAAACATAATTATTTTACGATAATATTGTTTGCTTTACTACAACGTAGCTTAATTACAGTTATAAATGTAAAATTCAAGTATTATTACCAAAACACCAGAAGTTAATGTCTTGTATTTTAGATCAATAATATATTTGTAGATTTCACTTAATTAACTTCTTAAACTGTTTCCTTTTTAAATTTACAGACAATGTTATTTTAGACTACTCTTCACTGATTTTTAGGCAAGACCTTACCATTGAAAACGTTTTTATGGATACATAAAATATGATACCTCCCATTATTGTCTCTGAAAAGACCTTAAAAACTTGCATATTTGTTTTTATTGATAAATCAAGTATTTCATTATTTTTAATTAAATGAACTTTTGGTTTTTAGAAGTTTAATACCTGATATCATGATTTCTTTCAATTTAGTTTAACAGTCAGTTTGATTTTAGATGATTAATATTAGTAGTACATGTGATTTATCAAGTAAATGAATATCTCTACAAGTTTTTCAGTATTATTTGTTAATAGCTGCTATTGGTCAAATTGCTTCTCATGTTCTCTTTAATTACATTTATCTCCATCAAATTTATGTTTGTTTTAATATTATGAAGGTAACTTTTTTTTTATGTATGTTGCATTATACATTCTGTGTACCTTACCATTAGAATCGTCAGTCTACTTTTTTTATAGATATTTATTAATTAAAACTGGCACAGTCTGGTTGACAGCAATTACAATCACCATTTTCTTTTTTATGTTCAGTTATGTCTGAAGAACAATGAATTTTTATTTGCTTTACATTTCGGGGAGAAAATGTTTACTGGAAGGAGAGTAGCAAGGCTACGTTACTGTTTGATAAAGAGTATTATATATTATTTGAACAATCTCATATTTTAAGTGTTAATTACATTTTCTTTTTGTGATACATTTTTTAACTTTTTGTTGTTAATTGTTTCTATTTACTTACCAGTTTTTAGGTTTCATTTGATTTGCTGTTTATTTTCTTTGTTAACACAATATCATTCTCTTGTATGCTTAAATTTTTTGTTTTTGTCTTGTTATTCACAATTGTTATATTTATGTCTCCATTACAGTTTGTTTCTGCCAAGATCATAATACGAATCGCTTCATTTCTTGGCTCTTTAAAATTTCAACACTTTAATTTTAAGGATTATTAAAATATTTTACATACTTATAATGTATTTTTCAATTAATTGTGTTTATTTTTTTTAGATTGTTATAATATTGTTTTATAGTAATAAAATTGTTTTTAAATATTAAGATTTATTTTTCTGTTTGATGATATATACAGACAATACATTTTCTTATTCATTAACTAATAATACAGTTATAATATATATACATTTATATACTCTAGCATCCCCAGTCACATCCCCAGTTTTCGCCCACGCTATTTTTTCTGTTTTATGTTTTTTTAATCAAATAACCAGAGGCAAGTACAGCCAGTCATGTCACACAGACAGTAGCAGAGGCAGTGACTAGCCTAGAGTTGGTTGAGCCGTTGTGCACTGTGCCATACATAGCCACACCCCTTAAAAAAATTGAAATCAAAAATCCTCAAAAATGGTTTTTAAATATATGTAAATGAAGAATATTTGCAAGCCCAAAAAAAATTGAGCTTTCCCATCACAGTCAGGGGCTATTTAACCGGTCATGGCTCGCTTACATAAATGAAGAATATTAGCAAGCTCAAAAAATAGGGCACCCCTGTTTGTTCATTAAAGTCATGCTTGTGAGAATAATAATGATAAATAAAAATTAAAGCCTGTTCAATTTATAAAAAATATCAGTGTATTGTAATTTCTTCAGAGTAACAGTTTGGTCAGTACAGGATCCGAAACTTTGAGTGATATAAGAATGTGGATTTCAAAGCAGTCAGCCTTCATCATAAAAATATTAGTTATATATGGTTACCCGTTCTTTGTACAGGTAAAAATTGTATTTTCAGTTCTTATTACCTGACAGCCACCATTAGGAAGTGACCGTACTTCGTTTCTCCTTTTTTTAATTGCTTTTATTTTATGTTTTTTAATCAAATAACTGAAGACAGGTCCAGCCAGTCACATTGTACATTCATTAACAGTGACTGTGTTTGTTAAGCCGCCATGCCGTACACCGTCGCAACCCTTAAAAAATCCAAATTCAAAAAACCTGAAAATGGTTTCTAGATATTAATCTGAAGAGTATTTGCAAGCCCCAATCTAAAGAATATCTTGTTTAGTACAGTCAGAATTGGGAAAATCTGCAAGCATTGTTAATTTTTTTTTTACCTTTCTTCCCGCCTTTCAATGCTGAATTTCAAGAAATCTAGAAATTAATTTTTAGATATTTACATAAAAATTATACATACCAAAAATCAAGATGAGAAATTAAAAAAAAAGCCAGGTTTAAAAAAAAATTAAAAACCCATTTTAACCCTTCAAACTCGGAATTTCAACAAATTTAGAAATTAGTTTTTAGATATTTACATACAGAATATACACATAAAAAATCAAGTTGATATACATGATATTGAGTTGAAAAAAATAGTAATTTAAACACTGAATTTCAAAAAATCCTTTCTTAGTTTGCTGGGCATTGATGAATCAGTCAGTTAGGAAATGTTCTTTTATATATACATATATGTATATATATATATTCTAATATAAGAATTACAATGATTTTGTTAAATGAGAGTGATTAGCAGATTCTTATAGTATTTTTCATGCCGATTTCAAATATGAAATCAGAATTCTTCTATCATTCTTAGTTTTTTTTTTCTAACTACCATTCTTATTTTCAGGTAGTATCATCCATGAACTCCATAAGCATAGCATTTTTTGAACATACTTTATTATATTATTTATCAACTAAATAGCTTTTTTTTATTTATTACAGTCCCTTAACTGTTGTCACATTAATTTGTTACACATTAATCATCATGTTTATTATTTACACAATTAAAACGAACAAGAATGTGATTTATTCTTCCTATTTTCATCTTACTGTAAACATATCATCCACTCACTTAGTTACTTCTGTCATTATTATATTTACTTATAAACTGTCGTGCAGACTAGAGAAATATTTTTCATTCTCAATCAAGTACAAGTTCTTAGGTGTGTAACATTCACTTTTGTAGGTGGCTTTCGTATTTGCAGGTATATATTGTTCAGAAAACTGAGTCTATGTTTATTAAATTATTGTGTTTCTTTTTAATCAATATTAGTCATTCTAATTTATTAACAATGCCTCGCAGTTGCATTAATCATCCAAACAATTTCTGCTACACCTGTGGTGAGGTAGCATTAAAGTCTCAGAAAATAAATATAATTCACTGATAAAAAAGTCATATGAACTGTACTTTGGATGTAAATTAGATGATCTGGCCAAATCTTGGGCTCCTCATATTTGCTGTGCTTCTTGGTTAATATTGTTGACTGGTTGGCTAAATGGATCTTGTCACATGCCATTTGCAATTCCAGTAGTTTGGAGAGAACCAAAGAATGACACCACAGACTGTTTTTTTTTTTTGTGTAATAAAGATATCTGGAACCCACCGAGTTGGTCTAGTAGTGAATGCTTATTCACAAATCAGCTGATTTTGAGGTCAAGAGTTCTAAGGTTCAAATCCTAGTAAAGGCTTTGAACTTTTATACAGATTTGAATATTACATGGTGGACACCAGTATTCTTTGGTGGTTGGGTTTCAATTAACCACACATCTCAGAAATGGTCACCTGAGACTGTACAAAGAATACACTTCATTTATTCTCATACATATCATTCTCATTCATCTTCTGAAGCAATCCCGATGGTGGTTCCATAGGCTAAACAGAAAAAGAAAAATATCTGGGATAACAGCTAAACCTAGTCACACTATTAAAATTGTTCTCTCAGTATGAAAACTTAGTACTGTAATGATGTGGACATATGCACCATCCTGACGAACGGCAACTTTTTATTGATTTATCAAAGCTTAGTTTGAAAGCTGTTCAACTTCACATTGGAAATCAATACCATTAGCATACGCTGTTCACATGAAGGAGTTTTATGAAAATATGAAACTTGTATTGAGCAGGATTCAGTATGAGAAATATTTATGGCGTATTTGTGAAGATCTTAAAGTAATACTGCTTTTACTTGGACTGCAACTTGGATACACAAATTCTGTTGCTTTATGTGCAAATGGAACAGCAGGGATAGGAAAAACCATTACATAAAAGGGCAGTGGCCAAAGAGAGAGGTACTGACTGTAGGAGAGAAGAATGTTGTTTGTCAGGTATTAGCAAAACCAGAAAAAGTTTTTCTGCCACTACACATTAAACTAGGTTTATTCAAAAAAGTTGTTAAAGCAATTGATCGTAGAGGTCAGGGGTTTCTAAAAAACAAATTCCCTAATATAAGCAATGCTAAAATATAGGAAGGTATATTTGGTAGACCACAAAGAAAACTAATGAGTCATCCAGCGTTTGAAGAATGTTTGAATGACTTGCTGCATGGAAATCATTTCAAAATGTATTAAACAACTTCCTTGGAAACCATAAGGCCTGTAACTACAGAGAACTTGTGAGTGAACTCCTTCAAAATTACAAAGGGCTTGGGTGTAACATGTCACTCAAAATCAATTTCTTACATTCATATTTGGATCTTTTCCCTAAAAATCTTGGCACTATCATGGAGATGAATATGGAGAATGCTTTCACCAGGAATGTACAATGGAAACATGATACCAGGGAAAATAGAACCCAAAAACATTAGCAGACTACTGTTGGAATCTAAAGAGGGAACTACCTTTAGCAAATTACAGCAGAAAATTGAAAACAAATAGATTTTAGGTGAGTACAAAATCCATGTAATGGATTCTCATATTATTTTCACCATACATTTTTTGTTTCAAAAGAAATTTCAATTACAAAAAAAACTTCCTCCAATAGAAAAAATCTATTAACATAAAAAAATAGTATAAGAATCAGAAATTCACTCTCATTTAACAAACAAAAAATTAAAGTTTGTTGACCAGTGTTATTGATGCATGGTTACTCTTCTGTATTGTTCCCGAATGTTATAACCTACAAAATCATATTTTTGTTTTTAATAGGTCAACAAATAAATACCATACACTAAACTCTTTGCCAAGTACTTCTCATCTCAGTAAACGCATTGCTCCAAAAATTTTAACTTTACTACAGTGCACCCATATTTTCATTACCATTTTTTATTTTACACGGAAAGAGAAAGAAAAGATTTTTTATTTCTACGAAAAGTGAAATAATTTGGTTAACTGATTCCTAGCGTTTGAAGTAAGGAAAATATTTAATAAAACATATGTCCAAAAGAGCTTTGTTATCGAGTTCCAACTGCGAAAAATTTTGCCCGGATTTCGGTTCCCTCCGTGTGAGGTCATACTGAAATTTTTATACCCTAATATAAGGGTAAACTTAATTTCTTGTGTTTTTGATCAGAAAAGTCGAATAAAACAGGTCCGAGAACTGTATCTCCCGTTGTTTTCATGACATCCAACGTAAAATGGAAAAATTCAGTAACCAAAAACACGATTTTTTTAGGTTTGAAGTACATTGTTAAATGACTGATAAATGCATAAATTTTATTACCAATATATTTGTAGAAAATTTATTTCTGAGGTAACTGTAATAAGTTTATGAAAAAATTTAAAAAATCAACTTAAATTATTAAAAACAAAACTTAACAGAAAAATTATCCGAATTTATAAAAATTAAAAACAGCTGTTTTTATTACAATAAATGTAGACCTTTGAAAAATTAAAATATTTTTCATTTACTTTAAAAAATAAATACTCACTGTGGTTTATACTGTATTAATTTACAGTGAATTTTCGAAAGTTCCACCAGTGACGTCGATGCACTTTTCAACTTGTCTACATTTTCTGCCGCTTTTTCAAAAGATGCTTCATCCGATGAAGTGTCTTATTGTTGGAAAAGCGAGTAGTTTAATTTTCTATAACTTTACTTGCTATGCTATTTAAAATGGCAGATACTGAACAAAAGTACAATAATTATGTAATAATAAGGAAATTTCTTGACTTGCATCCTACTGTACTAGGAAAAGGTACAAGACTTAAAAGGTACGTACAAGTAGCCGCTTACATGTACTGTAATGTTAATTAGATATTTTCTACTGTTTATATGGTGCACCAACATATTTTTAATTACAAATACTACTATCATTTAGCACTATAGTGTCCAAACTGAAAATGTCCCTGATAAAGAAGATAATTCTGTTTGCAAAACGTAAATTAGGTTATGTTAGCAGGAATGTCTCGCTTATGTTAGTGTCTAAACAGAATTATGTTATACTTAATATTTCTGCTACTCCAAAATACTGATTTGTTTGTTATATTCACTAGGTTTCAACCTGATGACTAATAAACCAGAAATAATTGCTAAAAAACTGTCAAAAGGGTTGCATAACTTTGATTATCAAGAAAGCAAAATTAAGTGGCATTAGTCATACATAATCAGAAATTATCATACAAAATTTATTAATCGAAGATATCAAGCAGACAATAATTCTGAAAAGAATATAAGACATTTTCCCCCAGAATTGACTAGATATATAACCAAAGCAACATATAATGTAATGGCATCATGCAATTAGGATAAGAATGACTTAAATAACAAAAAATGAAAAATCTTTTTTTGCCCTGAGAAAGTATCATAGTTACATAAGAGGAACAAAATTATGTTAAAAAATTACCTGTCATTTCAGTAAGATACTGAAATTTAGGATTCATCAGGTCCTTACCTCCCTGCAACCATGCACAAAATTAGGTTTCATCAGTTTCGATGATTTTCATCAAAATTCAGATTGGAGATATAAAGCAGAAAAACAGGCCAACATATACACATCCTTCCAGAATTTTTCAATGTTAAAATTATGTTTTTTGGTACAGGAGGATCATGAAACATTAAGATGTGAAAAACCCTATCGTGCATTTGACCGTGTTAGCATACTTTAATTTACTCTCATATATTAATATATTTCCTTTATGTATACCATATAGCTCTATAAAATACAACTACGTAAGGGAAAGTAAAAAAGTGTCATAAAACATAGTATTGTGTTAGGTCACCTCAACCAGTACGGGTATTACACCTAACATGCATACACTGTGTGTGGCAGATGGTCCCAAAGTCAGTCTGTTAAGAGTTTTGATAAATCTACTTCTCAGCAGCAAGGTATGTAGATACCTTGCTGCTGGAAACTAAGACAAGATTTTTTTTTTCCATAGGGCATGTATGGTTTTTATTTTTGAGCATAATTTGTCTACCTAATATGTTTCCCAACACTAATCTGCAAAGCAAATAAAGTATAAAATGTTTACCAACAGCTTTTGTAAACATATTAAGAAGATAATGAATTCAATGGTTGTTGACAATGGTAGTTATTGACAATATTAAACATTGACTGCTGCAATCCTCTGGAAAATTGTTGTGAATATGATCTTCTCAGGACAGAATACATAAAATATAATTTTAAGAATAATGCAAAACTTAAAATTATTGCCTAAAAAAAATTCAATGTTGTTAACTTGAACAAGATAAACTGAGTGGATTAATTACTGCAAGTGGTTTCATTTCTGTTATTGCATATTATCGCTTCAACAAAGGACACCGAAAAATTGCATTCCTTAAAATTCTTATAAATATTATTTATTTACTCTTTACTATTATACTATTTACAAAATAAGTAAATTTTATGTCATAAACAATAATTTTGACTCTGCTATGAAATTTAGAATAGTTGTTGAAAATTTATACAAAATTTAGTGAGATTACAATTACAAAATCGATAATAAACTTTACATAAGGACTATTTATTTCTACTCTTTACACTAGCTTATACTTTTATTAAGGAACAGTGAAAACTTGTTCCCTGTTCATAGTGAACTCATCAAATAGCTTCTCGTACTTGATCACAGAATGGAATACTGTTGCAAATCAGATTTTTGTCATTAAGTAATCTTTCTTTCTATGCTCAACTGTTACTGCACATACTATTCAATTGTTATCACACATTTCGCACTTCCTGATCCTTGATAGTATTTATGCCTCTGGCCATAGGACTTACCCTGATGTAACAGCAGCCTGTCCATTATTTATTTTTATTTTATTTTTTATTTTTTTCATTAAAATGTAACAGTTTCAAGCATCTACAAGTGTTGTCTGATCCTTCTACAGTATTCTAACAAATTTTTTCATAGTTCCGCTTTGTTGCTTCTGGATTTTTATTTTTTTTCAATTTAACTGTCAATTTACACTCTTCGTTTTTTCTCTTATCTCACACTTTCCATTACTAGAACCTTCTGTACACATCACAGTATATTTAAAGTACACACTCATTTTAATTGTCTTTATATAAGACAACCTTTTTTTTACAGTATTATTAAAGTAAATTTATTACTCATTTAAAATTGAAGATAATTATTTTTATCCACAATATATACAGAACCATTAAATTAATGGTTTACCCATTAATTTCTCAAAAATAACCCAAAAATAGTTTCTAAAGAATTTTGGTGTTTCAAATCTGCTAATTTCACATGCTCTTTCTCATAGAGCGTTTGAAAAATGTTGTGTACAATAATAATCACCATTAAAAATGAAATTTTAAAAAAATTACAGACCTTCATTATGACACAGAAAGTTATTCACAAATATTATTAAAGTGAAAGCTTATAGTGAACGTTCAGTGATTTTAAAGGTTTGCTCTAAAACTTAAATGAACATCTTTTAGAATTAAATAAATTTTTAACTATCAATTTTATTTTTATTTATGTGATTGATCACTCAGTATTAGTTATAGCATAAACATACATGCTACTGTGTTGTAGTAGGGATGAAAATTGTTTTACTTAGTATTTACCGATTCCTATTTTTATAATCTTAATATTATAATTTATGCTAGTATTATTCATACTTTTTTAATACTTTCTGCTAATATTATTTGTTATGAATTAATTTATACCTTACAAGTCAGACAAGTTATACAAATCAGAAAATTTTACACCCTTACCTTTGACCGTAAAAATCTTGTCGTTATTAAATTACTTAATTGCACTTCTTTTTTTGTTTTATTTTTTATAATGCGGTAATACTTGACATTTTTTAATTATCTATAGTTTTGAGATGAATGCTAGATTATCTAACATGTTGAATTGACAATATTTAACGCATTTTTTCTCTATGAAAATATTTGTTATTCTGTTTCTTTACCTGTTGTAGTTTTTCTTATGGCTGTGATCATTTATTCTCTCCTTAGTAACAACAAGTCTAACTCCAATTTCAGTGACTCAACTCCCTTTTTATTTTTTTAGCATTGTGAAAAATGGCAAGCCTGACTGGGATTCAAACGTAGAATGTACTGGATGAAAGACAGAGACACTAACACTCCACCATGGAAATTTGTATGTATAAAGCACCTAAATACAAGAGGTACCAGTCTAAAGTTTCTCTGATTAGAATAATAATGAAATTCGCAGTACATCCAGTTCCTGTGTTGGATAAAAAGAATGACAATTTCATTTATAGGGCTAGATATCACTAGTATTTTGGTCAGTTTGCCGTGCTCAGTGAAGAACGCCACAAGAAATTACTTCAATCATCCCTTTCGCTAGTTAACCGGTCATCTGAGCTCATTAACCTTAAATATGACCATTTTATTTTTGGGAATAACTTGTGATTTATGACAAATTGTTTGCAATGTTTATCATTATGCCGCTAACATACATACATAATTGTTTAAAGATTCGTTAGTTAGCTTTTCCTGCTAAAGCAAGTAACAGCGAACACATATACAATAGCTTAAAGATTTTAAAGCATTGGGAAAGGATATAAAAAATTGAAATTTTCTGTCATATACTTAATGGAAATTTATTTGATGTACTCTAGATGCATGATAAAAATTCATTTTTTGAGGTTTTTTTTATTATTATTTACCCATTTTCGATGCATTGAATGAAAATTAAAGAAAAAAAAAATAGACTTTGTGTAATATTTTTCATAACTTAAAAAGAATACCCCCATTGCCATCTAGCAAAAACAATTAGTTTTTCAATTGAAAACATATCAGCTTTAAAAAAAAAATTGTGAGAAATAAGAATATAAAAAAAAATAGAAATTCAAACAGCTTTTTGCAGAAAACATTTGGGTAGATTTCATAAGAAAGCTACCTATTGTATTGGTAATGAACACAATTGAAAGTCTGATAAAACATTAACAAGATAACAAGATGAATATTACAGAACTTCACAAGTTCTAACCTTTCCCTTTTACCCTTTCCCCTCCCCCTTTTCCGGTCCACTTTTACTTTTCCCATTTTCCTCTCCCCATTTTCATCTTGCCATATTCACTTTCCCCTTTATTTTTCTCCATTTCCCATTTTCATTTGCTTTCCCATTTGTCTTTCCCTTTTCTTTTTACTTCTTTCCCCTTTCCATTTCCTTTCCCCCGCTTTCCCCTTTTTTCTTTTGTTCATTTCTCCCGTCTTCCCTTTTTACCTTCTTCCCTTTACGTTTTCCGATTTTTTCCTTTCCCCTTTTTCTCCGCGTTTAAATCGGTCCAGTAGTTTTTAGCTTATAGCGGACACACATATCGGAAACATTGAAATGCAATCGTAAAATATTTAGTATAGTGTGTGTTGCTTTTACAACAAATAGCGCTGTTTTAAAAAAAAAAAAATTTACCTGTCGCAAGGTATATAAAAACACGCGCGTATTCGAATGCAACGTTGTGTCAAAATTTCAAATCAATCTGAGAAGAACTTTCGGAGATTCAAGATTTTGAACAAACGAACATTTACATTTTTATTTGTATATATATATATATATATATATATATATATATACATATATATATATATATATATATATACATTTTTTTTTTTTTTTCACTTTCTTGTGGGCACGATAACTGCCATAATTTTGCGCTATTCACTTTCAAATTGATACGTAAAATATAACAACCCAAAATCTCGTTCGAGTTCGTTAATGGGTAAAATCGAACCATGGGGGTGGCAATGGGGGAGCTTTTTCGAAAAAAACAAAATATTGCTATAACTTTCTTATTAAGTAAAATATCGAATTCGTTTAAAGTTCCTACTATTCTTTGGATAAAGACCTAAACCCTATCTAAGTAAAGGTTTTTGTTATCACCAACCATTGGCACAAGGGATGGAAAAATGGGGTTTTGAAGAAAAAACTCATACCTCCCTTAATAGGCACAGTATCGAATCGGTTTAAAGTGGTCGTTAGTCCTCTAAACATTACCTAAAACTTTTATCTGAAACAATTTTTGATATGACCAACCCTTACGGCAAGGTATGACCAAAATTTTGCTGGAATTGTAAGATGGGATTTGTCGTATGCTAATCATGTGAAATTTTTTTCATGTTCAACCATTGCCGTTTTGAATAGATTTGAAGTTTTTCTTAACTTTAAGGTGGAAATCTTTTTTATCCCGTACTTAGCATCGGTAAAATCTACCTCCGCTTTCCGGCGAGCCGAAGGGATTTTTTTTTTTAGTTTATTTTATCTAAGTTAAAAAAAATAATAAGAGGTTAAAATCAGCAACTGCCCCTAAAAAAAAATCAGTATCTTTTATTTACGAATATGCTAATTTAGAAATCTGATGATTTTTTATATAACTTTATGATAATGTTGTTAGTAAATTTGAAACATTTATAGTAATGTTAAACATTTAAACATTTTTTAACATTGTAATATGTAATTATTATAATGAGTAAAATTTGTTTATACTACAAGATTACGTGCACAGAGATAAATAAAAGAAACCGAATCGACAAAGCGGTATTGGCAGTAAAATTAATGAAACGTAAACCAAAATCGATTCAATAAAGACATTTAATTAAACGACTCTATCATTGTATACGTTATACGTATAGTAATATCACATAGTAACCGATAACATTTCACAAAAACCAGTAGCTGAATGAATAACTGTCTAAACGTGCACCGGTGATCAGCATTTCTTTGAAGCAAATATAGATGCTATAAAAACAACTACAAAAAAAAGAAATAACAGTAATAGTAATTGTTTTCAACCGGATATAATAGTTAACTTGTAATAATTGGTTTGTTCTGGTCTGATCTGAAATATGATATAACCTATCCTGGAATACGATAGCCGACGGAACGAAATTGCAATTAATTCTTTGATATGAAAGGAATAGAATATTAACGTACACGGGTAGGCCTTTATTTATTGCTTTAATGTATACAGTACCCTTTGTAACAAAGTAAATAAAATATCCTCTTTTTAGTATTATTGGAATTTATATTATTTATTGCCCTGTAAATTCAATAAAATTATAATAACTTTCGGTCTTTTTATAAATAAAATTACGACTTGTATGTAATTACAATCCATTATTATTTACCGTTCGAATCTAAAATAAATAAAGAATCCTTACAAATACTAGTTATTTATCTTAATGTGAATGGTTTTCGTATTTTATATCTAAAAAAGCGTTCATTTTACGCTTCTTTATTTTACGAATATTTCATTTTTAAAGGACTTTAAATAATACAGAAAGTATTAATTTTTCGAACATACTGCTGATATGTTAAATAAATAATATTAACAATTAATGAAATCCACCTTACCAGCACATCGATATGAACTCAAGATCTTTCGGCTTACTTGAAAGCCATCAGCAATAGTCATGACTGTTTCACATTTTAACTGTGATCTTTTAAATTTTTGACTTGAATGCAATAATTTTATTTACTGATGATGGCTTTCAAGTAAGCCAAAAAATCTTGAGTTTTTATCAACGTGCTGGTAAGGTGGATCTCATTTAAATAATCGTGGTAAATTATAAATTTTTGATTAATTTCTATTTGTAGATCTGTGAGCAAAAGTGATATAAATTTTATTTCAGACCGCATAATGTTTTGAAGAATGTAACCCATAGTTTTCATTAATTTTCGTAACAAGAATGAAAAAAGTAATACCTTGTTAAAATATTTTACTTACTATTACAACTTAGTTGCATATTCGATTCACTTAAATAAATATTCTGTTGTAAACAAACAGCGTGGCGTTGTAATAGACTGTCTCGAAAGATATGCGTACAAATTTTACGTTTTGATGTTTTATGTTCGATTTTTGATGTGATTTATGTTTGATTTTATCATTTTGCGCCGACTGAATCGAGTTTTACGAATTAATTACGTAGCAGCGATATTTAAAGTTACATCGCTGTTGAGAAAAACACGATAGACGATGATCTAATGGGTTTTTCAAAAAGGATGCAACCCCGAGATTAAGTCCCGCATAGGTAAATTTTATTTCTCCCTCCGTGTCAGTTGGCTATACTGTACTGAAGGTTAGCAGCTTATAACAGTTGAAATGTCCTTTTTATGTCCACTAGTGCTATACCAGTAGAAATTCGTCCATATTGTGTTAACTATGTCGTTTTCCAAAGACGAACGTGTGTTTATTAATGAGAATTATTGCGCTTATAAATCTTACGAACAGGTAAAAGTCGAGTTTCGGATAAAATTTCCCAATTCTTCATTTCCTAATAAGTCGACAGTACCGCGTTAATTAATATCCGTCAGACTGGGAGTGTACACGATCGGAAAAGCATAGGTCGACCGACATTGTTAACAGTAGAAGTTGTGGAGGATGTGAAAGAACGTTTGATTCGCTCACCCAGAAAATCGCTCCGAAAGTTATCTGCACAGGTTGGGCTTCCACTAGCTACAGATTTCAGGGCTACTAAAAAATTGTAATGCCTATCGCATCGATATCGTTCAAGAACTGAAAAAAATAGACCACGGAAAACGTTTACAGTATTGTCGTCGGTTTCGTTCTCTTGTTGATGACAACGGTATTGAAATTTTGGGTCTTGTTTATTTCAGCGACGAGACACGGTTTCTCTCAGATGGGTACATTAACGGCCAAAACTGCCGAATTTGGAGCGCTGAAAATCCTCACGCGTTTCACGAACGACCGTTACACGCACATAAAATTGATGTTTGGTGTGCGATCTCCCGGCGTCGTGTAATACGGCTTTTATTTTTTTAGAAATCTGTAGACGGTATGGTTTATCGTAACTTAATCGAACAGTTTATTGCCGTGTTAGATTTACATGTAGGAGAATGCCGGTTCCAGCAGGATAACGCAACACGTCATATTGCTAATGAGACGCTGGATATGTTACGGGAATTTTTTGGCCATCGTTTGTAATCAAAAGGGTTGTGGCGTCTAAGATCCCCAGATCTTACACCGCGGACTTTTTCCTTTAGGGGAAAATTTTAGTTTTTAAAAATAATCCTCGTACACTTGACGAATTGAAGGCTAACAATGAAAGTGAGATTTCAAGCATTACTGAGAAAACAAAAAGCGGCTGCAAATGTTATGAAATGTGTACGAACCAGCATCAGAATTACAGGAAATCATTTTATAAAGTTAATTAAAGGTACCGGCAATTTGAATATTTTTGTATAAATATTTTATTAATATTAAAATTTTTGTAATAAATTCATGTCGTCAAATAAAGGGATTGCATCCTTTTTGAAACCCCCGTTTTTATAAAAAAATACTGGTGAGAACTAACAAATTGAGTCACCCGGTACATTACTTTTTTTTTCCTTTTTAGTCTCCGGGAATCACCGTCAGGTATGGCTTCAGAGGATGATATGTATGAGTGTAAGTGAAGTGTAGGCTTGTACAGTCTCAGGTCGATCATTTCTCAGATGTGATTTCTGAGGATTTGAACGTCGAACTCTCGACTTCGAAATCAGCTGATTTGCGAAGACGCGTTCACCATTAGATCAACCCGGTGGGTTTTTTATTTTGTATTTATTTTTTTACCTTCTTCAGGCCAGATCCTGCGGTTAAACCCGGTGGGTTACCCGGTACATTACTGTACTAACAAAATCGCACACGCTGCAGCAAAATCTCACTACTACCAACAATAGCTAGCTGTTATGCTGAACACAGTATAGTCAGATCAAATTTCGTCGGATGTAATAACGGAACGTCATGAATTCTTAAAAAACGTAATACTTCAACAAACATTCGCCAACTGTTTAGAAAATACTGTCCAATGACAACCATTTCTCAGTGTTTAGAAGATATTTTAAATGGTATAAAGAACAAATAAAAATCTCCGTTAAAAAGTTATTCACTAAATTAATTGTAAACGCAATTTTAAATAAAAGTATAACCGTTGCGTCATTTACCTAATCTCGTAAATAATATTCTTAATAACGATATTATTTCTGTTTCCAGTTGTCTGAAATTTCTGGGTGTCTTGATACATTCAAAATCTCATTCTCTTAGGAAAATAAAATTAATTTTTTCAACAAAATCAAGCCTTATTGATTTGCTTTAAAAGATCTAACTAAATCCTGATGATCTTATACTAAATAATTATAGAACGATTAGGAAATAATTTATGTATGGTAGAGGAATGCCCTATGAGAAGTACGAAAATACCATTCACTTAAATCGGAGTTTCCTTATATTTATATATATGGCTTATACATAAACTTTTGTGGCTCAAAAATCTCCAAAATTACTAGATCAGTTTCATCGAAATCTAAATATGCTATAGTAGTGTATCTGAAGTGCATGGAAATTAAATGAAGATTTTTTTATTAAATTACGCTCAATTAAAGTCGAAAAAATTTTAGCGGGGGAAGTTAGAAGTGCGGTTCGTTATAATGCTGCAAGTTGGAACGTTGACGTTTCTTTATCTATGGTAAAACGAGGTCTGTTCAAAAAATAACCGAACTTTTGTAATTACGCGCCAAAGGAGATATTTAGTGATGTTCGGTTGGCAGTATTATGTTCCACATAACCTCCTCTGTAACCATATGTTACGATCCTTTGCATGAATTTTCATCGTCATCGGCTTGTCCAACGAGTTGCAGGTAATTGTCCACTCGATGTTCTTTCTGCAGTTCGATTATCAAACGAGGAACAAACTTTGCTGCAACTCGATGCACGATCAATTTTTCAGTCAAAATGTCGGGCATGATCGAATAAAGATGTTAACCTTTTCTTCAAGTTCTCTGATAGTCAATCGACGATTTTCACGTACCAGATCGTTGATTTTCTGAGCGTGTGTGTCATCAGTTAAAATCGAAGTCCTTGTTGGTGGAGTTTGAGAACCATTCGCAGCATTGCGTACGACCCGTAGCATCATCTCCATAAGCTTGTTTCAAAACTTGAAAAGTTTCTGTGAAAGTTTTCCCCAGTTTCACGCAAAATTTTACGTTGTATCTTTACTCCCAACGAACGCACATTACAAAAATCGCTACTAGCACCTAAACACGTTGCATTCAAATAACAATAGCATGAAAACTAAACATATAAAACAATCACTGCGAGCAAGGTGGCAAAGTGACTGGACGACTACCGTCGATAATAAACTCCGACGGATTCAGTGTTGCCATGGGGCTCCTCTTGCAGAAACTCTCGTCGTGAGGAAGTGGTCCTCTGCCGGTTACGGTTGGGACATACGAGGGTCACACACGAATACCTAATGTCAGGAGAAGACCCACCCCTGTGCACACGATGCAACTGCTACATGACTGTGCACCACATTCTCGTGGACTGCATATGTTATGCGGCGTTGCGTCGTCTGTTTAATATACCCAGAAATATCTGTGATATCTTGTGCAACGATAGCGTGATTTTGGAACGGGTGTTTCTCTTTTTGCATAGTACCGGGCTACTGCAAAGGATATTTAATATGCTCATAAGTGTTTTTCTGTAAGGAGAAGGTTACATAGGAGGTTATGCGGAACAGAATACTGCTAACCGAACGTCACTAAATATCTCCGTTGGCGCGTATTTAAAAAAAGGTCGGTTATTTTTTTTAATAATTTTAACCTTTATTTTCAATTTGATTTTTTGATTCTATGTATTTAATTTTACTATCCGGGGAGGGGATTTTTGCACAACCCATCGAAGTTAGGTAAGTTTTATATACTCTCTTTAATCTATTATTTTAGCTTTTATATTTTATCAACTTTGTCTGTGGTATTAGTTTTGAGTTTTATTTTGCCTTCTTGGCTTGTTTTAGTAAATTTTTATTATTTGATTACCATTACGTTTACACCTTGTATAGTTTATTATTTCGGAGTTATTATACCCTTTTACTAATAACTACCGGGCGATGATAACGCCCAGGCGTTTTTTCGCCCATAATAAAAAAATTTAAAAAATGAAAACTAAACGAGATATATCAACAATCTAGGAACATGTGGTTACATAGGAGGTTATGCGGAACAGAATACTGCTAACCGAACGTCACTAAATATCTCCGTTGGCGCGTATTTAAAAAAGTTCGGTTATTTTTTTAACAAACCTCGTATATTGTCAGGTAGGGTTATCTACTTTGAGGTTCATGATGACTGGGTATGTGTTTGAGCAGGGTAAAGTAAACAAAGTAATTATAACGATAGGTCTGTAATCTTGTGTTTCGGAAGAATTTTTTATTTGTCTAGTGTCTTCAGTATTTCCGACTTCTAGAAAAATTATTTAAAGAAAATGACATTAGGAAATATCTTCGTTCATTATTTCAAAATGACTGTCTCTAAATGATTTGGCCATGGTTTTTTTTATTTATAACTTTTATTGCCGTTTAAACAAAGTTTTTTATTAAAAGATGTTTCTTCATTAATATTGTTTTATTTAATTCTGTTACTAAATGGTGTTCGTTTGTTTTATATTGATTCGGTTAACGAGATCTTTTCAAATCATTCATATAGACTTATGAAATATTGATTGGGCATTAACGCTTTGCTACGCTACTTAATTCAATAGTAGTTTAATTGATTTAATGGTCGGTCATATGTGTTCATAAATTGAACTTAAATTACTCGAGCGTTTATGAAAATTAATCCTTAATGATATTATTACGTAATATATAATCCGATTTGTTAAAGTAATATGTTAACCGTGTTTTTTTAAATCGTGTTTTGAAGTACACGTACACACTTGCACATAAAAATACACACAGAACATTCAAATTGGTAAATCAACAGCAAGTTATAGCGGTTTAAAACTGGTAGTCTACAAATATCTATGGCGCCTGCCAATCATTATCGATCCGACCGGTCAGTCGCTGATTGCTGATTACAAGACTTAATTTCCGATCTGAATAATGGTATTTTTATATTTGTAATAATATTAATATTATAATGGAAAATAGCAAACACCTGTAAAGTATGTTTTACTATTATCGTTAATTTCAGAATACTAATACATCGATTAATAACATCGATCGGATGTTTTATAATTGTACCTTTTTTTTTAATTAAACTTATACGTATAAACCGCACTTATATTTACACGACTAAGTAATTAATAACTCGTTTATTTTTTCTTGCTTTATGCTTTAGAACGGTATATTTATAACCGTATAATCATTACGGTATAAAATTTTGCAACCGATGGTCGATTTCAAATCTACGAGTGTTGAAATAAATATTACAAGTGTTGAACAAATACTTAACGTTATTTAAATTTCTCAAAACGTCAATAAATGATGCAGCATTGCCTGTAAGCCTACTTAGTAAGTTGATTGTACAAAGTTAACTGTTTTTTTTTTGCTAAAAATGTAACGATAAGCACTAATAAATCACGATTCAGTTCTCTTTTTTAACGTTAAAATCTCCCATATTAAAAAGAAAGAACTGGCTTAAAGAAAAGTTAAGGAAAATTCAACAAAGCCACTCTAGTTATTTTTTGAAACATTACTCTTAATAACTTTTCTTCTTTTTTTTAAAATGTGCAATTTTACACATCATGATCAAAATTAATATCAGAGATACTTCGTTACGGACAATATTATTGTGTTTTTAAAAAAAAGTATAAATATATATTCAAAACATAAGGCTGAAAGCCTACATCAGTCCGTGTGGGCATTCTACTGGACGGATCGAATTGATTTTGTTTGTTATTCTACTCGGAATGGCTAACAGATATGTCATCAAGCGTCATCGGACCCCGAACTTGAATTTTCTTTGAGAAGTCCTAAAAAAATCCTTATTTATTCCTTAATTGAGGAAATAACTAAAATTATTACTCTCAGGAAAATCATTTTAAGGTCCCTCGATGCTTGATAACATGTCTGCGGGCCACTCCGAGCAGAATAAAAAATAAATAATCCCGATACGTTACAGTAAAACGTCTGATCGGACTGGAAATATTTTTTGAGCATCCATTTTGCCTGTGGTAGAAAAGGAAAGAGGAAAACACGATGGTGAGATGTATTGTTAATGGAATAGGTTATTTGCCGATTTTTTTTTTTAATGTTTAACGTTAATTTGTAATAATAACACCGCGGAGCAGCCACCAGTTTTATTTTAAAGGGTTTTGACGAAATTTGTATGAGATTGGTGTGTACTCAATCTCAGTTTTTAACTTTACTAAAGCTTCATTGATTAGATCCATATTATAAATGGTTCCCATTTGTTTATATTGTTGTATAATTCTGAACCTGAGCGTTTAAAAGCCTTAAAATTTATTGGTTGAATCCGATTTTTTTTGGAGAGAAGTATGTGTTAAAATGTTCAATGTTGACTTTTTTAAGTTTTTCTTTTTATGTAACCTTGGATCTATTTAAAACAATCTTTCAAATTTTTTTTGTCAATTTGTAGGGCAACTATTGCTGCTGTAGTACAAACATACCGATTAGAAGAAATTTTAATAAATTACTCGTAACTCTCTCAAACACGAGGTGAATATGTTACTGTGAAAGACCGATATCTGGCAAATGTCGATACTCTCCAGTGAACGTCGACACATATACCATATACGTCGGTGAAAGTTCGAAATATTTGCTTATTAGGACCTTCGCCGATATATGTCGACAAACACAGATAACATGGTGAAGATCGAAACGATAACTAGAAATTTAAAAAATTTCACCCGATAACAAATCTCAAAGGTATATAGATTACGAGAAACCCTCGTAAAAAAGTTTTTGGTTTAATTTTAAACCAAAAACATAACCTACGCTCGCTTTGCTCGCTAACCTCGTCTAATTTACCGTAAATATACCAATTATATATGTTATTCTCCAAAATTGCAGGCGATTAATGAAATTTACCGCATTTATTTAAAAACATTTAATCATATTTTCAGCATTTTATAAATTAAAAGGGCCAGTCAGAACAAACAGAATACTTTAAATGCACAGATGAACGGTAACGATATAAATGGTCAGTCGGTTCCCTTTGTTCAGTTTTTAAAAAAATATATATTTATTCCTCATTTACCATCAGTGCATGTTGAATGCGGTAAATTTGTTCAATCACCTCCATTGTTGGAGAATAACATACATAATTTGTATATTTAACCTTAATTAGAGGAGGTTAGCGAGCGTAGGTTATATTTGTTTAAATTTAAACTTCCTTTTTTACAAGGGTTTCTCATAATCTGTTTACTTCAGAGATTGGTTTTGGGTGATTTTTTTTTTTTAATTTCTAGTTATCGTTTCGATCCCCACCAAAGTTTACATTTATTTGTCGACATATACCGGCGAAGGTCCGAATGTATAATAATATAAGCAAATATTTCGGTCTTTCATAGACGTATTTGGTATGTGTCGATATTCACCGGATAATATTGACATTCTCTAATTCGGTCTTTCACCGTAACAGATATAATTCAAACTTAAGTAGTCGTAGCTGCAAACAAAAAAAATTTTAAAGAAATGTATTTTTTTTAAATTAAATAAATTACATACGACAGATAAAACCTGTTTCAAGACCCTGATTTATATCCACTTTATTTACTTGTTATTGAATTTGAAAGCCCATATATCAGTAGAATTTGATCTTTGAAATTAAGTTAACGGCAGTGATGCAGAAAATTGGTTGGAGATTGGGTTAGTTAAACTGCTGAAGTATACTTTTTATTTGAACTGTAATTAGGCTGAATAATCTCGAAAAAAAACTTGTAACATAACCTAATCACAGATAAAAAAAAGTAGGGAAATTTTAATAGAATATTTTTTATTCGCAGATTTTTGGCAGTATCAGATTTAACAAATGAGACTTTCTAATTATAATTCGTGAAACAATTTATCTAAGAGGAACGAATTTGTTTAAAACTAAATTTTGCCACAATATAAAAAAATTACTTATTTTATGGAAGCCCATGTGCACATAGTTATACACTGTTATTAAGAAGAAAATCATCAACTGGCTGTAATCAAAGTTACAGTATGGAGGTGTTGATTATTCCTTCCCTTTTCAGCCAAACAAATCATCGAAATTCTTAAATAGTTTCTTCCATGTCTAATACTTAATCCAAAATTATTTTTTATACGAAGTAACTAAATACTACTTCAAAAAATGCTAGGCATTATTAATTATGAAATGATCCATCAGTTTATCGTGATAACGCATATAAAAGACTGACATAAATTAAAGATTAACAATCCTTACGAAGTATTTTGTAGATTGAAATAGGATTATAGAGTGTCCTTTAATAAATATTATTTAATGAAAACGATATTAAAAATTATACATTAAATGTAACATTCGTGTGGCAGTCAAAAAATAAGTTTCACCAACATAAAACAAAATATGGAATTTTATTAATTTTTTTTTTATTTATTTACATGAAAATATAAAAAATACTTATTTTTTTACAAAATCGTCAAGTACATTTGTTGCAGCGTCATTAGAGTTATGAAAAACTTTCGTTGAAAAATTCCTGTCCCATATGCCACAATCATCCCCTCATCAGGTTTTGGACTTCATAGGAAATACTAATCAACATTACACAGGGGCTACTTTATGAAACCGAATCCGTGGGAATCACACCATACAAAGGTTCCCTTCCAACCCACGGGTTATTCTAGTGGTGAACACGTCTTTGTAAATCAACTAATTTCGAAGTCGAGAGTTCCAACGTTCAAATCCTAGTAAAGGCAGTTACTTTTACACGGATTTGAATACTATATCGTGAATACCGGTGTTCTTTGGTGGTTGGGTTTCAATTAACCACACATCTCAGAAATGGTCGATCTGAGACTGTAAAAGACTACTACACTTCACTTATACTCATACATAGCATCCTCATTCATCCTCTGAAGTAATACCTGACGATAATTTCCGGAGGCTAAACGGGAAAAAAATGTTCCCTCCCGCTTGAATTTTTACTGAAGGTTCTTCGTCTCCCGTGTTGAATGAGTTACTGCATTTTCTTACAGAAGTACAATATCTTTTGTGAGTTTTCCGCCTAGTCAAATCTTATTGCTTTTTTTTATCTCTTCAAGGTTTTACAATATGATTCTACATTAATCTTAGAGCCCCTCGACATGATTTCAGCACGTACAGCCCCTTTATCTCGAAGAAAATGGCGGACATTACTTTTCCGATAGATGAAAACGTTGGATACTTTTTCGGACGTGGAGAATCAGGATATTTCCTCTTAAATGAAGTCAGTTTCGTTTCAAAAGAAAAATGATGGACCTGCGGTGTCACAATTTTGTCAAAAATTTATCGGCTTTCTTCTCATAACTACCAAAAAATTAGAGAGCTGTTTAAAAACTATCCCTTTACGTTCATCGTCAGTAAACAAGTATAAATTTTTCAACAATTCAAACGCTCAGAGATGTTCATGCGGATCACACTTTAATAAGAAAGCCCAATTCAACCGTAATTTTGCCCACTGTGATTCGCCTATTTGCAAACAACATATCGTGAACGCATTCAACGTCACCATCCGTCGTTGAAGTGGGTGGCATTCCAATCGACCTTTCTTCCCGGTAATTGTCCTGATATCCGTTCACTCATTTCGCACAGCTCCAGCCATCTTATGTCGCTTGGCATGAAAATGCTATTTCACAGTACACATCACCAAACTGATGATGGATTTCAGTAGGGTTACACTTTTACATTTATGTGCACGTAGAGAACGTGTCAATGCGTGAACTCTATATGACAGTCTGCTTCCAATTTATATGACATTTTGCGGCTGAGAAAATGGAACAATCCGTTTTTAATCGTGTAAACTATTATTACAACAAGGAAACGAAAGTATAAGCAGTACTACCAACAACGTTTATCAAAATATCTCTTTTTATGAAAAAACATGCAAAAATGCAACTTGCCTTTTCTTTTATATACTCATATATATATATATATATATAATGTATGTGTGTGTGTGTGTGTGTGTGTGTGTGTGTGTGTGTGTGTGTGTGTGTGTGTGTGTGTGTGTGTGTGTGTGTGTGTGTGTGTGTGTGTGTGTGTGTGTGTGTGTGTGTGTGTGTGTGTGTGTGTGTGTGTGTGTGTGTGTGTATTAATGCATCTAGCTGTTATTGTGTACTTACGTACAGTCGTATTAATGAAAACGATGGAGTGTGGATTATAAGTTGGTAATAATCAATAAACACTGATTGTTATAGTGCATTATAAAATGTATTACAATATAGAGATTAGCACAAGACTATTAATGTTTTTTTTATTATTTATCATGCTGGGAGGGGATAACGAAAATGATGATAGTTCGGCAGTAGTTTTATTTAGATAAACACTAATAAATTGCAAAGCAGTGTACCATTAACCGAAGCTGGATGTCCAGAGTTCACGATTAATATACCGTCCAAGTTTAACTATTCTAATTACATCTTTAAACTGCAAAAACTGGGTCCATTACTATCCCAGAACACCTAATACTTTAGCAGATCTGCAATTATCCTGCAGTACCCAATATTTTGGTAAGCACTAATTCTTGTAGTTTAAAAAACAAAATTTCGAATTTTAAACACAATTTATGAAAGATACTCTGTACTTTCTAAACGAAAAAATTGTATGTGTGCGTGATAACAAATTTTTCTTGAAAATAAATAAAATATATATATATTTTTTATTTATTTATTTATTGCTGATTATTGTTATTATTTCACGATATAAAAACGGAATAAGAAATATTAATATGTTTTAAAAATATTATATTTATACACATATAAATATTAAAGTATTATCTGAATGTGTATTTAATACAATTTGCAACGGTTGCGTGTATATTTATTACAAATTAAATACATAAACAAGAGTTTCACAATTTCATTTTACAAATTGAAACATTAATGCAGTATAGGGCTTTAATATCATATGAAATAATTTTATAATGCAATAAATGTCATAACATTGGATTACATTATTAAATGAAATCGATTCTCATATGTAGGATGTATACGTTCGCATGTATCGATATGAATGAAGAAAAACAAACATATCACTTGGAAAGAAAATTATAAAGAGATTGTGAAACTAAGGAAGCGTTTATTATAAATAAATAATTGATTCGTTTGTAAATGAAAAAATAGTATCTGTTTTAAAATCATATTTTAATATAATAAAATTATTTACAATACTACTATTAAATCTATAGAAAATAATTACAAAACTAAAGAAACTTTATCATAAGCAAAACACTTAAATTATAAACAGAATACTTCGAATTAATAGTTCTTAGAAAAGATCGGTCCTAATTTTTTTCACGGAACACTTCTTTCCATTACGTAGGCTAAGTAGTTTTTGATCTGTTTTTTCTTTTTTTGGTCATTAGTCCTTGACCGGTTTGTTCGTTATAATATTCGTCCTTTAAATCATTAATCTCAATGTAATTACTGTACTTAATCCCACCTATACAATAATTTTTCATATTTGCAATTATTCGCTTCCTTTATAGGTTTTCCCTTCAAATTCTGTTCCACGACAAACCGCGAACATTAGCAAATACAGCCCACCAACGGTTTACTGTATTTCATACATAAGAATAACGGAATGCGATATTTTTAAAAGTATTTAAAATTAACGAGTTTTTAAATTACGTGGATCAATAAGATCTTTTCCATGCTAATTCAGTTCTTCGACTTAGAGGTTACCGGCGGCACTGGTTTTAATAACATCCTCTTGTTAATGATTACCCGATCGTACTTATAGATAAAATGCTACTTTAAAAAACTGAACAAAATTATGAATATATACCATAACAAAACATACGTACCGGTAACATACATCGATCAGCAATCGTGCAAAATTGAAAAATATTTTCAGGAAAGAGTGTTATATTTATTACGGGGCAAAATCACTAGATAATATAGTAAATTAATCCGATCGACAAATCAACCTAAGAGTACATAGATTATACTCCAGTAAATAGATTAAACACTATATCGAAGAGACTGCACACACATTCATTCATAGATACAGAAGACACAAGCGTTATATACTACTTAGATACCTTTGCAAATTATTTAATAGAAACAGGACAGAAATAATAAAGATATTAAACCACAACATGAAAATTCTAAAAATAACACGTAACGATTTTTACTTCTATGTACAACAGTATTAAGTTTGATAAAAACAAGATATTAAAGGGAAAAAAATAACGTAAATGGATTATATTATTCGAATGCATATTAGAGGTTTAACAACCTTTTTAGAAAGGACGTTATTAAACACAATGACGCGCGGTTTCATTAACTTGCAGTGTTGGTTCTTTAAATTTCAATTGCTGTTTACGACATTCTTTTATCTTTACTAAATTAATCTTAAAAAAATTATGTTTCCATCTCTTTACAAAGGGCCTTGGCTTTCAAAATTTTCAACATATATTCGTTTGTTTTCCAATTATACATCCACATTTTATTGCTTTAAAATCGAGACACTGTGTTTTTCATTCTTGTCATAATATTAGTAATGTTTATACTTTACAAAAGAATTTATTTTTTGAGAAAAAATGTACATTTCGTTAGTTTTGATTATATTTATTTTCTCAAAGAATATTGGCAATTTAAATTAAAATAATTTATAACACAAGTACTTTCATTAAAAAATTTGCGGTTAGTATAAAATCTTAAAAATAAAATTTAAAATTAAGAAATTTCTTTCTACATAGTTAAAATAACTTAAAAATTGTATGATGAAAGCGTGCAAAGAAAAAAAACAGAACATATTTTGAGTTAATAGGAAATAAGTAACTTTAAGAAGCTAAGAAACGTTTCGAAGCTAATTTTGTTTTATCTAAACAGTTGACAAAAAGAGAATATGAACTAACAGTAGATTTTTTTTTTTAATTAATAACCATCTAGAGTTTAGTCCAGATGGTTGTTTTATGACTTCAGTTTAATTACATCTTTTCTGTTATATCTCTATGTTTTTATTATACTCGTACATTCTATTTCCATTACATAGAATAAAATATGTTTGTTCTTGTGCGTAGATATTGCGATTCATTTTTCAAAACTTCAAAAACAAAATTTAATTTTATAAGATGCATTTTAATTTTTTTTTGTTTATATTTTACAAAAGAATTTTCTTTTCTTTTATGAGAAAAAATGTACATTTCGTTAGTTTGATTATATTTATTTTCTCAAAGAATATTGTCAATTTAAATTAAAATAATTTATAACACAACTACTTTCATTAAAAGAATTTTCGGTTAGTATAAAATCTTTAAAAAAAGTTAAAATTAAGAAATTTCTTCCTACATAGTTAAAATAACTTAAAAATTGTATTATGAAGGCGTGCAAAGAAAAAACCAGTAGAAAATTTTTTTGAGTTAATAAAAGATAAGTTCTGCCTTCTTTTACAACAGTTTATGAAACTAAGAAACATATACACCTATTTTTTTTTTATTCAAACAGCCGACAAAAAGAGAATATGAACTAACAGCAGATAATTTTTTAAATTATAATCATCTAGGCTTTAGTCCAGATGGTCCTTTTATGGCTTCAATTTAATTATATATTTTCTGTTATATCTATTTTTTAATATCCTCAAACATTCTATTTCTATTACATAGAATAAAATTTGTTTGTTCTTGTTCGTAGATATTGCGATTCGTTTTTCAAAACTTCAAAAACAAAATTTTATTTTGTGAGATGCATTTTAATTGTTTTTTTTTTTTTTTTTCTGTTACGAAGAATAGATTGGATATGTTTAACAAAAAACCAGTTTACAGTTTGGATCAAGTTCAGTTATAAACTTTCATTATTTTACAGAAAAAGAGTTAAATATGATGCTCGGTTCAAAAGAGGAATAGATCATTTTTCTCTGGCTAAGTTCCAAATTTATAATGAAAATATTCCTATGAGGCCAAAAAATTACATTTATTTATTAACTTGTGTTTAAATACTTTCTTTTGGTTAAAAAATATGTTAAATCTTAAATTAATATTTAATATTTTAATCTTAAATACTATTAAGCAACTGACTATACTTGACAGTGTCTTAACGACTGACATGTTAATTAGTTATTCAACAAAATTTTATTCAAAGAATTTTGATAAATGAAATTTTTTCTTCCTTTTTTAAACATTGTTTATTTTAAGTAAATTAGTACTTCTCGTATAAAAATCACATCAAAACGATCTTAATGAAGGATTCTTGAAAATAGAGTAGCTCTCTACACATTTTCAAATCAACAAAATAATACTCATTTTTCAATAGGTACCTGGTTTAATTTTCACAGCAGATATTTGCATGTTTTACTATAACAATCATGGAATGATAGGATAATGGTATACCACAGTACATTTAATCGAAAATTTCAGCTTCGAATACACCTTAAATCGGCTGAAATTTCAACATAATAAATATATTTCTATACATCTTTAAAAATGAAGATAACTCTAATTGCATAATTCTGTATTCGGTTATACAGTATATCCCTATGTTCAATTAAGCGATTCAAAAGCTCCCGCTCGTGGTGATGGGTACATTGTACTCATGAATACTATTAATCACGAAGATTTATAGATTTACCAGCCTCAAGCCATGTTTCCTCTCTGGATTTTTGTTTGATGGATCATTTACACATAGCAGAATAAATCAAAGAATTATTATAATACTTTCTTTTGCTCGTACGTTATTCGCTTTAAATTTATTTTTAGATTTATTAAATAATAGTGGAAACGTATTATTAAAACTATTCTCTTTCCTCCTAGATTTATTGCAAGACTTCCTCTAAGTCGCTCCAATGAACTAAAGCAGAAAATATTGCGTTTGTTCGATAATTTAATTTATAAACTTACAAAACTAACATCACTTCATTTTTCCTTTTCTAGATTAATTATTAACATTATTTAAATACTTAACGATGGTCGTTTCTTTCTAGATCTTTTATTATTACCAAATAAATTTCCAAGCACTCTTGATACCGAATTAACACCCAATTTTCTTCGTACTGGTAGACAACTAAGTAATTGCAATGACCTCGCTTCTCTTAATAACGACTGAAAAGCCAAAGATACTCCGGCAAAACTTTCAGCAGCACTAACTTCGTAAAACTGGCATCCGTGTCGTAAGGATAATTCTTGGCCAGCGTCGACACAAACTTCCCTGTAAAAGAAAATAACCAAAATAAAATAATTTGTACTTTGTAGTACGTCACGTACGTGCGAAGTAGAAATTAGTTTATTACATATCAAATGTCTAACTTTAGATAAATAAAACATTTCATTGCAAATATTTACCAAGAAAAAGATTAAGACTATGAAAAAGGAGATAAACAGAATTGAATGCAACAAAAAAGGTATTTTATTAAAACGAAGCGTTTAGCGTGGTTTTTTTGAGAAAATTATTTAATTGTTTCTTACATACTAATTTTCTAACGAAAAATTCATGTTATGTATACAATTCATAATTATGTATAATACTAGTACAACCGCATCGGTTTAAGCAGCATGACATGAATCAAACGTCACTCTAGAAGAAATATTGTCATTTTAAATTAAATAATCCATAACATGATTTTTTTTTTTAAAAAAAAGCTTGCGGTGGTAAAAAATCTTTAAAACGACATTAAATTTTTTAATTTCTTTTTCGTAGCTAAAATAACTAGAGTTGAGATTCTTCACAGTCTTTATCAGCGAGCAAATATGCAATCGCATATCAGAATGCGAATCTTACCGAAATACAGATGATATTCAGTGCTAAAAATAATACCTTCATTCAGTTCACCACAAGGACTCACTTTAAAGTGAATGTTATTACTCTCAGAGAAAGCAACTGATTCTTTTATAACTTCATCACAACCGTATGACATATTGGGAACATAAAATAAAACTAATGTACCCTTGATCTGAGTTCAAAAAAAATAAAAATACGCTAATTATTTAGTTTCACTGTCGTCCCCGCGTGTACAAAAATAAAGGGTTAAAGGAAAACCTGAATCAAAGACCTTTTTGGAACGACTTCGGTTAAATTTGTGCATTTTCTTATCATAGCTATAAATAGCTTAGGATTTATCAAATATTTACGAAGATAAGTCAAAATTGGGAAGTCGTAAAAGTAACTGTCTGCCATCTTTTAATGTGTTTTCATCGTGAGAAGTAAAGAAATTCGAAATTGAGTTATATCTGAACAATCGTTAGTTTTGATTTCATAAAAATTAATAAAAAAGAGAGAAAAAAGATTAAAAAATAGATAAAAATCAAGAGGAAAAAATTAGAACTTCGCCGTACGTTATTCGCTTTAAATTTATTTTTAGATTTATTAAATAATATTGGAAACGTATTATTAAAACTATTCTCCTTTCTCCTAGCTTTATTGCAAGACTTTCTTTAAGTCGCTCCAATGAACTAAAGCAGAAGAAAATATTGCGTACGTTCGATAATTTAATTTATAAACTTACAAAACTAACATCACTTCATTTTTCCTTTTCTAGATGAGAAAAGGCGTCCAGTCCGCAGAACTGGACGCCGGCGAAGTCAACGAATTATGTTCACAATTCTAAACAAGACCTAACAACCTAAAAGTGAAATGAAAATGGGAAAACAAATTAAAAAAATAAGCAAAAAAAATATTATATTTGAGTTCAATTAAATTTTTAATAAAGAATTCTTTCAAAAAATAACTCGAATTTTATTAGATAACGTTTTTTTCTTCCATTTGATGAACCGCGGAACTTGAATATGTCACTTTTTCCTGAAAAAGGTGGATTTACGAATCTCCCCGCTAGGTAGCAGTACTTGATAGTACTAAAAAACTTTAGCGTACAAAAACTTTATAATGGACGCAATCAGTAATTCATAAAAAATAAAAGAATAATTAACAAAACGCAGTGATATCCAAAAAAAATTACAATGAAATTGTAAACCGTACGGTAAGAGTCTCACAGATATCATTCCTGTAATATAAATAAAACAGTTTTTAACAAAACGATACTGATATCAAAAAAGATAAGACATTTCTATTATCAAAATATGTTGTATATTTTTAAAGAAAATTCTAAATTAATAAAAATATGTTTTAAATGTTAAATATATGTTATAGGCAATATAACAATTATAGACAATACAATATTTACATTTATACTTATTCATTATTAATAAATGATTATTCATTGTTTAATAAATGAAATCGAGCCGGTAAGAGTTTTGTAACAAATTTGTCTATAGTTTGCTTATTATATGGAACGCTTAAACATAGTTTATTATCTATTATTGTATATATATTGTCTATTACATATATTTAACATTATTTATTTAACGACACATAAACGGTAATATAATTAATAAAAGACTAACATTAGAATACATAAAAGAAATAATAAAGGATGTGAAATGTAGTAAATACGAGGTCTGTAAATAAAGTAATGAAACTAGTTTTTCTTTGGCAGCCAAAGTGGCAACACTCTGTAAAGTTTACTAGTAAATATGGTTATATGAAAATCTGATTTATATTAGGTATTCATATTTTTAGTCTATTGTTGCCACGTGAGACGTAAACAAACTTTTCGTGAAACGAGTTTTTGTTGTGCGTTACAAAAATGAGTGGTACTGATTATGAGCGACGTTGTGCAATCGAGTTTTCTGTTAGACCCGTTGAGAATACTATTGAATTTTTTTTCAAAATTGAAAAAGGCGTATCGAGATGAGGCTCTGTCATGAGCCCAAGTTTTTAGGTGGTTTAAAGCATTTTCAGACGGCCAGGAATCAGTTGCGGACGTTCCACGCTCTGGAAGACCGTTAAAGTCAAAAGGTGACGACAATGTTGAGCAAATCAGACTTGATACGGTACGACCGGCGATTAACTGTCAGAATGAAAGCAGAACAATTGAATTTGAACCGTACCACAGTCCATCAAATTATGATAAATGAATTGGACATGAAAAAGTTTGTGCAAAATTGGTCCCAAAAAACCTCACTGTTGAACAGAAAAACAACAGAGTGGAAGTGTGCCGCGATCTTCTAGGACGACTGGTAACTGATCCAGATTTTCTAAAAAATGTTATTACTGGTGATGAATCTTAGATATTTGAGTACGACCAGAAAAAAGAGTCAGCGCAAGGACTTCAAACTCACCACGTCCCAAAAAAGCAAATCAAAACCATGCGAATTTGTTTCTTGGATAGTAATGACATTGCCCATAAGAATTTTTCGCCTACAGGACAGACTGTAAATCAATATGTTTACAGAGAAATTGTTGAAAGACTGCGGAAAAGAGTAGTTGCCTGCCTGAGACCAGCATCAAAGACAACTGGATGCTGCATCATGACAATGCACCTTGTCACACTGCACTCTCCATTACTGAGTTTTTGGCAAAGAAAAACATTCCTGTAGTTTCTCAACCACCTTATTCACCTGACTTGAGTCCCCGCGACCTTTTCCTATTCCCGACTTTAAAATAACATCTCAAAAAATACCATTTTGGAACAGTAGAAAACAAAAAAAAATTAACCAACTATCTGAAGGATATTCCGGTTTCTGAGCTCCAATACTGTTATGAAGAGTGGGAAAACCGTTTGAAGCGTTGCGCGGCTTCCCAAGGGAACTATTTCGAAGGTGATAGAGTCTATGTATAATTGGATTGTAAATAAAAAGTTTTTCTTAACTAGTCTCATTACTTATTTACAGACCTCGTACATTGGCGTTAAAAGATTAGGGCAGTTTCATTCCGAATTACTAATTTACTGGCAAAATTGTTTTTTTTTGTCAAGAATAATAAAGAAATGAATTATAGTTTGTGTTTTGATACGTCGTTAATCTTCCTTTTGTTTATTAAAATCAAATGCCGATTTCCATGACAGATTAGTATGTCTCGACCTTTTATCCAGAGGTCCCGGGTTCGAATCCTGATCAGGCATTGAATTTTTTATTCGCCACAAAATTTCATTATAATATTACATTTGTAAGTTTCTACGTAATTCAACCAAAAAAAATTTGTCCCCCCAAAAGTGTAAAGAAGACGTAGACTGAGACGTCAAAAACGTTAGCTGTTTTATGAGTGAATAAAGTAAAATCATGAGAGAAAATTAACAACTGGAGAGCTAAATTTGCTATTCCATATCTAATGTTCATAACTTACGGTTAAACGATGTTCTACGCAAAATATTATATTTTTAGTTGTACAAGTACGTGAAACAAATTTTAGGAGATAATTTTTAACTGCTATTTATTGTGGTGTTATAAATGTGGTTTTTATAAACGATTTGTTTATCTTTATATTTAAATGAAGTCACACTGTTTCTTCTTTTCTAATAAAAAATTTAATAAGTTCTTGAAATGTATCTTATTATTAATATTGTATGCGACCTTTGTATTTCTCAAGCATCTATTCAGTTATCGAATAAAAAAGAAAAACCTTTTTAAGAATAAAATAAATATTAGCAAAACAAATTACTAGTATGTTTGTACTGTTTGTAACATAATTCGGTACAATAACAAAGAGTTTTGTTATCAATAAAAATCTTTCAGAATACAATTATAATTTTAAATCTTCGGTTCGAATAAAGTAAACAATAAAGTCTAGAGAAGTTAGTATTGTTCTTGTTTACTTGGCGGGTGGGAGAATTAAAAAGAAGGAAGAAAAATAGAACAAAAAGAAATTGAGTTCAAAACTGATTCAAATTCTAATGCGATATTGTGATATCAGGCACAGGATTTGTTATTTTACAACATACGTATCCTTACTGTCTATTGTTCTACTACGTATGTAAAGTCACTTACAAGAACGATTTAAGAGTATCTTTTGAATTCGCTTTTATTTTTTCATCGATTTATTTTTAAATACGTTTTATGTACGTACATGAAGATACATCAACCACAAAAGATTGGTTATCTTTTAAAATTATAATCGTACTAATATAAGTTGCAATAGGCTATATTTTAAATCCTTATTCTTAATGGGTACGGTTGTAAATCAGAGATTCTTTACTAATTAACGATGAAAAACAGCTCTTAGTCCTGTTCTTTATTTAATCCGGCATAATTGAGGATAACAATCAAATTGATTGCTGTTTTACAAGAATACCTGTCCTTTTCTAGATGTACTTTGCTGTTAACACGTTACATTATATGTTACACATAAACCTACGATAACTAGCGTATTCCCTTTAAAGATTCAAGCTCAATTAAGTTAAACAGATTTCTTCACGATATCGATTCTTTATTATTTAAAAATAAGTATTATGCGAATAAATTTTTTAATGTAAAATCGATTCTAAATTTAACACTTAACAGATACATTGGAGTCAATAAAATGATAGACATTAAAAATTAAATATTTTTTTCAGAAAAACTATTTGTTAGCAAAAGAAGACTAAAGATTAAAATTAATTTTTGAACAGTTCCCTCGGATTATTTATTAGTAAGTTTGCAATAAAATATCATTGTACATTTAGTAAACATAATTTTTTCTTCTCAAATCAGCTGATTTGGAAGTCGAGAGTTCCAGCGTTCAAGTTCTAGTAAAGTCATCAGTTATTTTTACACTGATTTGAATACTAGATCGTGAATACCGCTGTTTTTTGGTGGTTGGGTTTCAATTAACCACACATCTCAGGAATGGTTGAACTGAGACTGTACAAGATTACACTTCATTTACACTCAATACAGATCATCCTCTGAAGTATTATCTGAACGATAATTACCGGAGGCTAAAAAGGAAAAAGAAAGAAGTTAACATGGTTTTTAGTTTTAGATAATTTTATTTTTACTTCCTTGTACGAAGTAAAGGAAATATTGTGATCGCGAAAAATTTCGGCTTTCAGATTTCAACGGAAATATTCATTTTGACTAGCTTCGGCGTGACGTCTGTACGTATGTATGTATCTCGCATAACTCAAAAACGATTAGTCGTAGAATGTTGAAATTTTGGATTTAGGAATGTTGTAACATCTAGTTGTGCACCTCCCCTTTTGATTGGAATCGACTGGACCAAAAGTGTCCAAAAAACCCAAAATCCAACAAATTTGGATTTTTGACTTGCTCTTAACTGCAGTAATTAGCACTCAATGAGAGCTTTTTTCATAAGTGGTACGTATTTTCATTGGTTGCAAAGTTATAGCGAAATAAAATTTTAATTAATGAATTATTTGGATCTTACAAGGAGAAGACACCTTGGTTCGAATCCGACTTCAAATACATTTTTTTTTTTTTTTTTTAATTTAAATATATTGATCTATTAATAATTATTAACCTCTGATTGTAAAAAAAGTTTTACAGTAAATAATAATTCAATAATAATAAAAGTATGAAAAAAAATCAGAAGTTATTAGCGAAATAAAATTTTATGTACTTTTCATTTTATTTCAAAAATAATTATAGAGGTTAATAATTGTTAATAAATCAATATATTTAAATTTAAAAAAAAGTTTAAAAAAATAGATGCATAAAAAAAATTTTTATTATTTTAGAAGTCGGATTCGAACCGATGAGTGCATGGTTACGGATTCTTCACGTTCTCACTTAAACCATTAAACCACATAACTACTTGAGCGACGTGAAAGAAAATTAACTAACATAATATGCTGACACGGACACCACAAAAAAATTGATGCAATGTGATGCCCACCATAATGCAATTGTGTAACTGTCCACTTTATTAAAGAACTGGAAGATCGTACCTCCCTTTCAAATGTAATAAGTTTAAATGAAGTGCAGCAAAAAATACGTATATGTAATTTAACAGGCGTACAAGGAAGTCATGTAATGTCCACATCAGATTTTTTGTTTTATCTTGATGAAGAAGGAAAGAACACTTGTCTATCTCTATTAAAATGTACATGTTTTAAACAAAACCAGTAAACAAACTTGTTTTATTTATTTAAAAATTTTATATAATGGGTTAGGGAGAAAGTTATTTGTATTCTAATTCAAAAGTAAAACAAGCTTTTATATTTCAAAATAAGTTTATTAAACTAAACAACTTTACACCGTTAAGAGAGCTCTATAGACCGAAAGAATGTTAGTCGGACGGTGTAAGGTTCAGGATACATCAAAACTTCCCAACCAAGCTCTCTTACTTTTCTAAGGGTCACTAAACATTCTTTCTCCAAAGAGTGTGAAGGCTTAGTTTGGCTGGGACGTCAAATAAAGTTAACTGTTTTACTCGCTGTTAGGATGAGAATGGATGTGTGGAGATCTCTGCAATGGAGCTGCGGTGCGGGAGGATGTAGGCATTGACCTCGCTCCTGAAAGCGGACCAGAGTAGAAAGAGATAAGATATGTTTTCATTAGAGGCTTATTAAATTTGTTAATCTGTTTCTTGATTTTTAAGTAAATCAAGAGACTTGATTAAACTGAATTGTAGAACAAAATCGCCGTTATTTTGATTAACACTTGTTTTGTTGGTATGACTGTAGTATTTTTGGTGTATAAAGACTCAAGAATCGAGTTAGTCCAATAGTCTAATTGAAGCTAAATATAGGAAGAGTTTTTGTGTGAAACGTTCGGTGTTAGAGGAAGACGCGAGGATCGCGCTTCCGCGAATCGGCTAATTTCATAGTTGAGGGTTGTAAATTATGGTAGGTAGTTGAGATTGGAAGAGGCCAAACGAAGGCGATAGTAGGTTGTGTAAAGACACCGATGGAGATGTCTGACGAGGCATTTGCATCGGTAGCATCATGACAGGGGCCAACCTAATGAATGTGTTGTATTATCAAGTTTAGAGGGTCTAAAAGACGACCTCTGGTAAAGCCTATCAGGGCTAGAAAAGGAGAGCGTTCTGTGGCAACCGGGAGCGTCACAAAGCGGATGTCTTCCACTACGGTGGTTAGGCTTTTTTTTTGAATGAATAAGTAAAATACTGTAAACTGGCGTTGATGGAGATGGAAGACGACATCTTTCCTATTGATCAATTCTGGTCGCTTTATCTTGATCGTTTGGAATAAACATTCAATTTGTTAACAGTTGAGTTAGAATAAATTGCTTGATCGAATGGATTTCGTTCTGTTTTAGCAAAGATTCGCAGATGAAAATTCGATCCATTAAATATTTCATCGGTCAATCCTTCCTCAAATGATTTAAAACTGTTTAATGATCGATCATGATGTTCTTGTAGTTCATTACTGATGTCATGACTGTGCCGGTCTTTTGTGCATAATTTTTCATCTCTTTTTTAATCACCGACCGACTAGAGAAAGGTGCGTAACTGACTTCAAAATCTCCAGATTAAAAACGTTTGAACCAGCTTTGTGCCAAATGTGCTGATATTATAGTATCATTTTGCATACTCCATAAATACACATTTTTTTTTTTAGCTTGAGTAGCATTCTTCCCTTTATTTAATAAAATTTGGAAACGTATCGAATGTTTTCTTTACTTTAACTCATTTTCAAGACGAAATAACGTGTAAATAAATATACTAATATAATCTTTCTATGTATAATATTATATAAACTTTCAAAAATGCTCAGTGACATGTCACCTTTTATTAATATTACACAACGTAATGCGATCCTAAAGCCATTTACCGGAAGAAAAAACACATTTTATTTTTTTTTTAAATGCATTTTATACCCTGAGCAGGAAACTCGCTAATTAAAATGCAACCCGGAGTTGAACTAATAATGGCTAATTACTTTTTTTTTACCTCACATAACTAATATAGATCCATTTATTTCAGTATTCTTAGCATATATATATATATATATATATATAATTATGTACAAAATGTTAAAACAAGATTTGAGGCATTTTTTATTGGAAAAAGAATTTTTTAATTTATTTTAAATAAAATAAATACATTATTTATTTATCAAACCAGTAATAATAAACAGAGATCGTGTATATTTGTTTTTTTTAACAAAATAAAAAATGATACATATAAATATCTTGCTTTAGACTATCTCTCCCAGGTTTGTTATCGCTATATTACATTTCAACCACCTGAGGTACATGAAATTTTATTCAATATTTGCTTACTTTTACAAATTATTTCGTTTACAAACAGTATAATACATTTAAAACTATATTATAAAATAATAATCTGAAACCGGAACTTCTAATATAATAATTCAGGACAAATTATTTTGTGTTAGATATATTCATGTATAAATAAGATCTATAAATAAAACAGCACTACGTAAATAGCCTTGAATATTCATTACATCAGCACGCTAAAATTTATCTTCTAATATAGTAAAACAGTTGATCATAGTTTTCCGCAAAAAGAATTTATGGTTAAAAATTTCAGAATTTTTTCACGTTAGAATTTTTTATTTTTTATTATTATAAAATAAATAGTAGTAACAGTTAAAAAAAAAGAAGAAATATCCCATACTTTGATAGCAGAAGAATATGTAGTTTGTCATACGTAGTATGTAGTTTGCCAGTTATAAACTCGAATATACGTAATCAAAATATAGTTTTTAATTTGTTGATAAAAAAGTAATAGTTGTGTATGTGCTTCTTCGGCCGGGAAAGTTGATTCCGTGTATATGTGTGTGTGTGTGTATATATATATATATATATATATATATATATATATATATATATATATATAAATTTTATTTTGTTTGTATTGAGACAAAATCTATATGTAATGATTAGTTACTGAAATAATGTTATTCCTGGTAAAAAAAAATCAACAATATTCATCGGTATATTTAAATTTACAGCTTAGTAATTCTGTTTTTCGTTTATATATGACCCCTGGCATCTTAGAGTAGGATGTGCACTAACCAAAAAGAGAACGCATTGAGATGCATTTTTGCACTAAACTTTAAGGTAAATACGTTAATTTTTCCACGGTCCTGAACGTAAACCATCTATAGGTCTATAAATATAGTCATTTTTCCATGAATCTTTGCTCAAAAATCGCCTTGGTCCTAAAATATTAACCCTGTAATGTTATTTTTCCGCCTTCAATTACCGATGACACTGTCTTCTCGGTTACTTTTATTTATAAGACTTTCATCTACGTATTTAAATAAAATATCAGGATCAAATTATTATTTTATATCTTTTATATTACACACATCAAAATTAATGCGTGTCAAACTGTTGCATAGTAATTCTTCCTTGTTTATTTTTTATCGTGACAACTTCTGCGGAATAAAACTGGACAAAACCAGTTGAACTCCCCTCAATTTTAGTGCTGATATCCAAAAATGATAGAAACCTCCAGAGTCACGAGAAAGGTATATATGATGTTGATAAATTTAAGGGGTATTTTAGTCCCCTTTCAATATATTTGTGAATATATGAATGAGGACGTGTTTTTTTTTTTTTTTTTTTTTCAGATAATGTCCTTGTTAATTATTATATATGATGTTATAACGGGTTGTTTTTATGATGTTTATATTTTTCATTTCAAGACAAGTATTATGATATAAATAATGGTATATTATGCTTATATACAGTGTAACGATACACTTTCAAAGTCCATTTATTTACCATCAATTCTTACCTAATTCAAATAAAAATCGATTAATAATATAAATTTCTGTAACAAAGTATTTTATATATTTATTTAATAGTATCGTTATACTTTCTTTATTCTTATATTAGTTATACTTGTCAACGACAAGGTCAACGACGTAAACCTATAGATATTTTTATTTAAAATACGTAAAATGTGATTTCTAATTTTTTCAGTTATTATTCGTATTATGAAATATCATATTAAATAAAATTTTAATTTAAGGATAAAATTTTATTATGTATTTTTATTACATTATATTATAATACGGATTACCTTGCATGGTCCAAATCTCGTTTATTTCCAAGTAGAAGTGTTGTATAAAACGTGGGCACTTTCACTTTATTTAATGTGTCAAGTAGGAATTGAGCTTGCAAAAAACTGTTTCTATCACACACACTATATACAATGACAAATGCCTCGCCCCATTTGATATGCTCGTACAAACATCCTGCAGCCTGAAACATACATTTCTTATCTATAGTAATAATATTATAAAGGATTATATAAGTCTATTTAAAACCCGTTTATTACAAATTTAATATATTTTTAATCTATTTGTACAAAAGAAATACCCTTTTTTAAATTAGGTTACATCGATTTCCAGGTGTAGGCTAAACATGTTCAATATCGGTATATCACAACACAATGAACGCGTAGAATTGGAATTTAATAATATAGCCTATATAATGTAACAACGTTATATTTTTTTCTTTCCTTATAAAAGAATACATATGTAATTTAAACGTGTAATACCTACATACCTACATTCTTTATAATTCTATAATTTCTACCAAGCATGCAGTTAATATGAAACGTATTAATTTCTACGATTTTTACAATTTTGACCTTAATAAAAGTATTATACCGTAACATTAATTGTATTAGATTACACAATAGTTTTTTTCTTTCTTAAAATAGAACCGACGAAATTTATCAGGTTTAAATAAACTTAATCAAATAACATTATGACGAAAATAATAAATTTTATAACATTAAGTTACTTTTAAACTTCATTTATATTCATATATATCATCCTCTGAACGGTGGTTTCATAGATTAATAGAAAAAGAAAGAATTACCTGTCAGAGACTCTCGTTTTGATGGTAATGATAAACCCGGAAATCGATTTATTTTCAGATTTTCTTCTGACTAAGATAAAAATAAATCTTTTATTTTAATTTGTACATAATAATAATTCGTATAGATCACACCAGGAACGGGTATATATAGTGCTCCACATATAAAAAGAGGAATTACCTCAGCACTCGCCTGGATTGATCGAGAAAAACCGTAGTAACGTATGTAAAAGTTGGAAATTTAATTTTCTAAATACCGTTTTACAGGATTCATACTAACGGGTGCCAAAGAATTATCTAACATCCCAAGTTTGTAATAATATTACAAACTTGAGATAATATTATAATTCTGACGGGAATATACGTAAACATAATAAATAATTAATAATGACAAATTTAGCGTTTCATTAAGGCGATTCAAAGTAAAACAGTATGCTTTGATTTTATTGCAAACAGAATCAGTTTGATCATCCAAAAAGAATTTGTGATCGAATAAAAAACCCAGAAATTTCGCTTTATAAATAACAAAACTTCTATCGTTATCGTTAATGAGAATTCTATCTATGATGTTAGCAAATGTTACGTCTAAGTTAGAAACATTGTGCTATGGTTTTATCCTTATTTATATTTAGATGGTTACACAATCAATACAATGAATAATTTTTTTGTGAATCGCTAATGTATAAATTTCAAATCCTTTTAAATAATTATCTTCAAATTTTACGGCTGTGTCATCTGTAAAGAGAATAACTATGGATGGTTCAAAATTTTAAGGCAGATCATCAATAAAAAATAGAGAAACAAGAGGCCTGTGTAATATCATATAAGAATTAATAAGATCGGTCTGTATATACCGCATAAAAGAGTATAAGGGTGTTTCTAAAATTGTGGGCTGGTTATACTTTTTCGGATTCTACTTGTAAAACTAAACAAAAAATATCTTTAGGAAAAATGGCAATTTCTCCTTCGTTCTCCCCCTGTCCGCCATTTTGTTACTTTTATATAAAAATTTATATCTTAAATTCAGATAGATGATTCTCATTAATATTTGGTAAGCGTCTTGGTAATAAAGTTTTAAAATTAGTAAAAAAATCAGGACTTAAATACGCAAATTATACGCTTAAATATTCGCAAATTACAAAATGGCGGCCATATTTATCTTTCAATGCGTTATATCTCCATAAATATTAGTTTTATAAAAACTTATGTTATTATGTTACGCTGAAATATATAAACCTTTTATTTTGAACAAAATAACATTTTATTAATAGCCGAGTTGGTGTAATTTTGTGTCTTTTCATGTTCTCCACTTTACATTCAATTCGATTAATTGTTTTTATATATTGTTAATTCTAGTATTGCATATTAGTATCAGATTAGGTAATAATTTTTTTACAGTAATAGACCTAATAATTATGACACAAAATTATATCAATTTTCTCCCATAACTCGACTATTTGTTAAACGATTTAAAAAAAATAAAATGTCATTTCGTTCAAAAGAAAAGGCTTAATATTTTAATGAATAACATAAATTTTGATAAAACTAATATTTATGGAAATATATCGGATTAAAAGATAAACATGGCCGCCATTTTGGCATTTGCGAAGGTATTTAAGTCCTGATTTTTTGCTAATTTTAAAACTATTACAAAGACGATTACCAAATATTAATGTGATTCCTGTATCTGAACTTGAGATATACATTTTTATATAAAAATAACAAAATGGCGGACAGTGGGAGAACGAAGGGAAATTTCCATTTTTCCTAACTATATTTTTTGTTTAGTTTTACAAGTAGAATCCGAAAAAGTATAGCCAGCCCACCATTTTAGAAACACTTTATATATTTCTAAAGTATATCAAAAGAAATACTAAGCATAAATATTACGAAATATTAATGTACTTTGTTGACAACATTAAAACTTAGCTTAAAGTTTTCAAAATCCTAAATAACCCAAATATTTTTTCTTAAGTAAAAAAAGTAACGGTTGTAATACTTTCAAAATCAGGGTAGTTATAATAATTTAAGAGGCATATCTTTATCTAAAATCTATTTTGTTGTGTTTACCCATGTTAGGTCCTATTTGTATTTAATGAATAGAAGGAAGTACTTAGCTCTGGAATGATTTGCAACTAAATGAATAAGAGTAGAATTAAAAAAGTAAAGAAATGATAATGACGTTACTGCTGCATAACATATATTTTCAGTTTTTTTATTTTGTTTTTTGTTTTTTTTTTAGTTTAGTTTTGAGCTAACAGAATCCTAAAATCTGTTGATGATATAGATTAAAAATTGATATATTTATATATTACACTTCCTTCAGTTTTCCTTACCTGGAAAGAACAAACGAATGACTAACTTTATAAAACTAATTCCTCCTCAAAATTATGCCTATTAAAAGAGAATTATGCCACAAAAAGGAAGAGTATTGAACAGCATAAAATTTCCTATAAATTAACCATTCGTGGTACAAGACATTTCACTAATTTAGATGTGAAAGATTGTAAAATTTACCGTTAAAATTATATTTTTCCAAACTATTATTTAATCCTTTCACCCAGATAATAAATTATTCAGATAGACTTATAAATTTTAACTTTACGAAAATTCTTGAGCATTCTCTTAACTATTTTATTCAATTTATTACATTATTTATCCTTTTTCTTTTCACTGAACGGGAAATTACTTTAACTGTTATATACATATTAGTTTGAAAATATGGAATCGTTAGGATAAGGTGTATAGCAAGGCCGAGGAGTCGATGACAAAGTCGGAATGACTCAGTAATGTAAACCGTGAAAGGAAATGTGATATTATACATGCATATAACATAACGGATTTCATCTACAGACAAAAATGGATTTGTTTGTACAATCAAATTTTCAGTGTTACCGTGTTTACTCGTGTAATTTAACGGACTTGAATTTTTAAACATTATTTTTGAAAAATGTTTAAAAATAAACTTATCATTTTCTCACTGATTATCACATTTTAGTTGTATTTCAAACTTACGTAAAATCGTTTCCTCCCGTAAATTGTGCACCTACTTTTAGACAAAATATGTTGGTCCAAAAAGTGTCTGAATTACGCAAGTAAATATGGTATATCATTAAGCCGGGCAAAATTGGTTAAAAAATTCTAGTTTTAAAAATTTAAATTAAATAATTTTTATTAAATTAACTTTCATTTAAATAACTAATTTAACCCCCAAAACCACGGTTAGTTCAAAGTTTTATATATATATATTTCACTTTCTTGTGGACACGATAACTGTCATAATTTTCCACCAATCACTTTCAAATTGATACATAAAATATAACGATCTAAAATCTCGGTCGAGTTCGTTAATGGGAAAAATCAGACCATGGGGTTGGAAATGAGGGAGGGCTTTTTCGAAAAAATAAAATATCGCTATAACTTTCCTATTAAGTAAAATATCAAATCCGTTTAAAGTTCCTACTATTCTTTGGATAAGGGCCTAAAACTTATCAAAGTAAAGTTTTTGGATATCACCAACCACTGGCTCAGGCGTGGAAAAAATGGGGGTTTCGAAAACAAAATATATCAATCTCCCTTAATGGGCAAGTATCGAATCGGTTTAAAGTAGTCATTAGTCCTCTAAACATATCAAAAATTGTTTCAGACAAAATTTTTAGGTAATGACCAACCCTTAGGGAGAGGGATGACCAAGATGTTGCTGGAATTGTAAGGTGGGGCTTGTCGTATGCTAAACATGTGAAACTTGTTTACTATTGTCGTATTGCAACCATGCAATATGTCGTATTGTCGTAACATGCAACCATTATCGTATCGAGTAAATTTGAAGTTTTTCTTAGCTTTAAGGTGGAAATCTTTTTTATCCCCTACCTAGCACCGGTGAAATCTAACTCCGCCTTCCGGCGTGCCAAAAGGGATTTCTTTTAAAAACTTTAGGTTCATTACAGTTTTTAAGGTTTTCCTTGCTACCATCTATTCTGTTTGAAATCACGTTTTATTTTTGTGTATGAATAATTATGATATATAAATGACTACGGATATCAACAAATCCTGATTATCGATTAAAGTAAAAAGGTAAAAGAGATTTCTTTTGTCGGTTTTCTTTAGCCGGTTTTGTTATGCGAAACTTTAATTCCTGCTTCTTCTATTCATGGGCGACACAAATACAAAATTAATTTTTTAACGTATTCATTTATGAATAGAAATAAGATTTTACTTCTACTCTTACAATCTTATTTCAATAGATTTCTTTATTTTTATTATTTTCTTTTTTCAGTCTAATAAACAAATATATGAGTTTATTTATATAAAAAATAGAACATAATCTCTTTAGTTGTAATAATTCTTTTTGCTGTAACTTTGATACAATTGTATTATTGTTATATTATTTATTTGTACTAAAAAAGTTTAAATAATTATTATATAATTTTAAAAAGAATAAATGTTCGCTCATTTAGTTTCAAGGTCATTTATTAACCAATAAAATATATAATTGTACATACATCATCACTAAAATCAAATTAGTTAAGTTTAAAATTACTAAAAAATATGTAACTAGAAATAAACGAGTGTATATAATATATAAATTGCATGAAATCTTTACCAAGGTCATAAACCAATGAGTTACATACATAATTGCATTAAAAATTTTGCAGAAATATTTATAGCAAATAATAAACATAACAGTAACAAAAAAAAATAATTTATGCAAAATTATAGATAATAATAAATACGCATAAATGAAGGCTTCAGTTATTTTAATAATATTAGTGTTAGATACAGCTTTTTAATACCACGTAATTTATATAAAAATGTAATTTAGAATGATACTTTTTTTAAGTGTGTAATGTAATATAATTTTATATATTTATCATCTAATTTGACTACGGTAGATGGGAATTTGTTTATCAAAATTTTGCAGTCGCATGAGTAATAGCGACACAATGATTTTTGTTATAAAAAAAATAATTTTGTTAATGCTTAAATATATTAATAATTTTTCAGTTTTAGACCTATTTCAACATTAATCATTCATTTAAATTAAAATTCTTTTGACGAATGATAATTTTACGTAATTCGAATAAAATTAAACGGACCATGAATCCTACAAAAATTGTTAGTCAACGCTCGGAATCGATGTTTCGATGTTTTGACTCAATTCCATGTTTGTTATCTTGATACACTTTTAAAATTGTAGATAAATTTTAATGATAAATTACTTTAGTTTTGTGTATTCTAATTTTTTATTTAAATATTTATTTTTTTATTTTCCAAATAAAAAAAATTGTAATGATTTATCAAAAAAATTGTAATGATTTTATAGCTAACCAAATTTCTCATTTTTTGTTTCCTACGATTTTATCATCATAACAATACTACCTCAAAGATATATGGCCTGAGAATGGAGAGTAACTACATTTAGAGAAACTAACGATTGTAGAATGTGAAAACTAAGTAAGAAAAACACACAATTAAACAAAAAGCATCCAGGTTATTGAGTAGTTTAGAAAAAATTGCTTTCTTGCAGAAATATAAAATTATTAATTTTTTTTATCTCATTCCTTTATTTTTTCTTCCTCGATTAGTAGTTTTGCAGAGATTTTTGCTTTATCAGAACGTTTCATTATGGAATTAAAGAACATAATTTAAAATATTCTATGTTTACTATCTTAATCACTGATGTACGATTTTTTAATTATTAACATATGTAACAGAAAATGATACTATTGATTTTGGTACCGTAAATTGAAAAAAGTTACAAATAATTTACAGATTTTATTTTTTGTAACAGCTTTTTTATAAATTGTAACGTTTTAAATTAGCGACACAACTCCAAAATTTTGTTGTATACAGAGTGTTTCGAGATGTATTCGCCGAACTTCAGGAACCGATTCAAGACACAAAAATCAGCAAAAACTTTCATATCGACTTAAGTCCTATTTTGCTTTGTTTTCCTTCTGGACCCCATTTTGTAATTTTCAACAAACAAATTGTCAGGAACAGGTAAACCTCTTTAATTAAATTTGGAAAATCTAAGACTAATGTCTTATTTTACAAAATAAAAAAAATTGAAAACTTCACCTTCAAAAATTTCAAAATGGCGGCCGTCTTAATCTTTAATTAATTGTAATTATTAGTCTGATATAATTTTTACTTATTACAAAATTTATTAAGAATTTTACAAAATGACATCTCAATTGTAAATATCCGTTGACAAACAATCAACATTGCAAACAATTAGCCCGGTAGTACGTATTTTATTGTTATTGAATTATTATTTATTTTATTTTTTTTTTTTTAATTTGAGGTTAATAATTTATTAATAAATCAATATATTTAAATTTAAAAAAAAGTTAAAAAACAGGAAATGTAGTCGGTTTTGAACCGATGTGCCTTCCCCTTGTAAGATCAAAATATTTTATTAATTAAAACTTCATTTGGCTACAACTTTGCAACCGATGAAAATAAGTACCCCTTATCATGTATCGTTGAAAAGCTCTCAATTAGGGCGTATTACTGCAGTTAAGAAAAAGTCTGGTTTTTTTTGGACACTTTCGGTCCAGTCGATTGCAGCAAAAAGGGGAGGTGCACAACTAGATGTTACTACAATCCTAAATCCAAAATTTTAACATTCTACGGCTAATCGTTTTTTAGTTATGCGAGATACATACGTACGTACAGACGTCACGCCGGAACTAGTCAAAATGAATTCAGGGAAGGTCAAAATGGATATTTCCGTTAAAATCTGAAAACCGAAATTTTTCGCAATCACAATACTTCCCTTACTTGGTAAAAGAAAGTAAGAATGGGTTATGGGGTTTTTTATTGACGTTTCATGGCCCAGAGACCCCCCAAAAAAGTGGGGGGGGGGTAATGTTTGTATCTAAGTTTGTAGCTTTGTTAGCGTGTTCAAAGCTTAATAGTATTTGATTAGATAAACTGATTTTGATCAAATTTGGCTTAGACTCGTATATATGGACAATTTGTTGGTAAAAATTAGGGATCAATATTTCAAGGGAGTGGGGTAGATAGTTTCAGTGGGATAAATTTTTTAAAAATTTTGCAAATATAACCTTTTTTTTTTTTTTGTAATGCCTCCAAATTCTTCCCTTCCCCAAAAATCAAAAGCCCTATCTTTTAATTTATCGCATATTTTTTAATCTAACATTTTAAGTCTTTCTAGGCATAATAATAGTGCAAACGACCCAAAAAAAAAATACTTTAGGGACAATTTAGTGTGGTAGGGGAGTCGATCAAGGTTTGAAATATCAATTTTTGTTTATTTTTAAAACTTTTTTTGTGTATTTTTAATAACTTACAATATTTTTAATGATAATATTACAATAAAATCTCACAATTCTCCACTTCAAAAAAAATAAATCTTAGGTAGCTTTTAATTGTTGTACATTTTTCAGTAGAATTATTTTTAATTTCTTCCATTTATAAAAGTAAACATAGATTAATAAAAAAATTTCTTTGTAGGTTATTTTGGGAGTGGGGAAGTAGAAAAAATAAATGTGTTAAACTTTTTTCACGTATCATTATTTTTTCCATTAAATAACCAATGCCAGGAAAGCATTACAACTTTTTTATCAGCTTTTTTTTAAAATCAAGAAAAAATTTGTGAAATTTATAAAATCAACTAGGTTTTTATCTACACAGTGCATTGTGTGAGTTGTGCATTATATCCCGGCGTTTTATGATATTGAAGGACCCAAATTTTTAGAGTCTAGATTTAAGATATACTTTATTCTAACAAAATTTTAAGGCATGTAATTTTTTTTTTTTTATAAAACTAGCATTGAATTTTAGTTAAAAATACTATACTTTAAACCATACTACAAGTAACTGTTATTCATGAACTTTGGCCGATGGTGTTTAATGGTCGGGTCTGAGTGTATTAAACCAACTATCTAACTACAATTTAGCTAACAGCCTGTTGTGATGAAGTACATATAATCTTGAAAAAGAAATTAGATAAATAAAAAATTTATACAAAATTGCTGTTTATTGCACGAAATTGAAACCTGCTGAAATAATTGACTTTCTCGTTTTAAAGTAACAATCATGTAATCATATCGTGCATTCAATTTTTTAAATTCTGGATTAAAAAAAAAACATTTTTAAAACTTTTCTTTATTATAATTTTTTCTACAAACTTCTTCTTAATTTCCTTTCCATCTTTATTGACGTTGTGGATAAATAAATCGGGAAAAAATGTACGCCAAAATTTTTAAAATTGTTACAGTACTTATACGAAAATAAACAATTTTTTTAACATTTAATTAGTTAATATTAATAATTACATGAAAGGTAAAAGTAAAAGTTAATTAAAATATTAACAGTTGCATGTAAAAGTGTTTTTAAAACGTGTAAGAATATTCATGGATTATATAAGTATAAGTATACATGCCGGATTAGTCCAGTGGTTAGACTCGTCATCACAATATCAGCTGATTTTCGAAGTCGAGAGTTCTAAGGTTCGATTCCTTGTAAAGACAGTTGCATTTATATAGATTTGAATTCTAGACTAAGAACCACCGGTGTTCTTTGGTGGTTAGGTTTCAATTAACCACATGTCTCAGGAGTAGTCGACCTGAGTCTGTTCCAGACTAAATCTTTACCGCTACACTTATATTGCACTACGTCTCTCAGGCCTGATAAGCCAGTATCGGTAATTGAACTTGCCTATACATACACACCCAGAGCCGGCGGTTGCTAGAAAACTGGTTTGAGAAATTTATATATATATATATATATATATATATATGAGTGTGTACTCATTTAATCCCTTCCTAATCTGTAGAAAGCCTAGTGTTGAATCTGACCTTACGTAATTTTTAATAGCTTGATTTATAATAAACAATGCAATTCCATTTCCTTGCTAACGCTGATTATTAGCAAGAATGATCTAAACGCGATATATAGAGAGATCGTAAATTATTCTGTGCATTTTAGATGTTAATAAAAAAAACAACAAAGCAACAACAGCCAAACACCACGACGCTGAAACTGTTAAGCGCACAAAGATTCACAGTGATATACAGATGATAACAAATTCAAAATTGATTGTGAAACACAGATTCTGTGTTCCATACAAAGATTTTTGTATCTTTTTCATAAACTGGCGGATGGCTACTGACAAAATTAAGCTTAAGGATTGTATATTGTACAAGTATAAAGAAAGAATTAAAGAAAAAAAGAATTCATTATATTAAATTTTATCGATAATATCAAATGGAATTACGGAGTGCTGCAGTTCCACAGTACCTATACGCGATCCGCCACAAAATTGCCACCGACTAAATTTGTATACCTAAAGTTTTAGGCCCTTTGTAGAACCTTCACAGTTGACGATTGCAATATTCCCAGTTCTAAACTCGCACAAGTCGATTTACTGGGGTTTCTCTGGAAAGTTTGTACAAACTTTCCAGAGAAACCCGGGTCCTTTTGTATAATACACTTTCATATTTTGGTTCCTTATACTTGGGTCCTATAATACACTTTTTTTGGGTCCTTTTTTGTATAATACACTTGTTACATCCTTAAACGATGCCAATGTTTAATAGAGATTTTATTAGAAGGACCCCGGCCATGCTCTAAAGGAAAGGTCTACGAACAGTAGTAACAGGTCCCCTTTTATGAAACCATGTACAAACATTGCTATCCCCTCCGGGTAGCCATTGCTCAACCGATGATACCCCCTGTCTTAAACATCACGCCGGCGTATTCATTCAATCTACATTAATGTCTGAAAAAATCAACGCGCGCTGCATTGCTTTGTTTATTCTAACTTCCTTGTTCTAAGTAAAGGAAGTATTGTGTTGCGACACATTCGGTTTTCAGATTTCAACGGAATATTCATTTTGACCAGCCCTGAATCCATTTTCACTAGTTTCGGTGTGACATCTAAGTATTGTGCGTACGTATTTACTCGCATAACTCAAAAACTATTAACCGTAGAACGTTGAAATTTTGGATTTAGGACTGTTGTAACATCTAGTTGTGCACCTCCTCTTTTGATTACAATCGACTAGACCAAAAGTATCCAAAAAGCCCAAAATCCAGTTTTTTTAAATTTATTTTGGGCGTTTTCTTAACTGCAGTAATAAGCCCTCATTTTGAGCTTTTCAACGATGTATCACAAGAGTGGTACTTATTTTCATTGGTTCCAGAGTTATAGTCAAATAAAAGTTTATTTAATGAAATATTTGGTTCTTACAAGGGGAACGCACATCGGTTCGAATCCGATTTCATTTCAGACTTCTTTTTTTTAATTTAAATATATCGATTTATTAACAATGATTAACCTCTCATTGTAAAAAAATTTTATGATGAATAATAATTAAGTAATAAAAAAAAACAAAACGAAAAGATATCGAAAGTTATTAATGAAATAAAATTTTATGTACTTTTAAAAATGTCTATATGTAATTTAATATGCGGATGCACTCATGTAGTGTCAACATCAGATTTTTTTATTATTCCCTAAAATGTGCAGAATAATTTTATGTTCACCCTAAAAATCAACTGAAAACCGATATCAAGCTACTATTTCTATTTCAACTACTACTACTGCTACTGAACTATTTTCTTCGAATGTAGGATAGGTCTACAAATGATTTAATATTAAAACTTTGAAATTTTAGTTCAACTTTTCTTTATTAATATTCTTCAAAACCTTCATTTCACTATTAACTAACTATGAGCCCGGTTTAGCCCAGGTTGTCCCTCACCTTATCACAAATCTAGCCTTGAGTAGAAAAATATTTCACAACATAATTATGATAATGTACTAAGGTGAATATTTTATTTACGTGTATTTTATCAGTGATACTGAATAAATCGGTGTAATAGTATATGTATAGTAATAGTATATATCACAATCAACAATTTAGATCGTACTTAATGCGTACACAAAAATAAAAATCAATCGGTCTACTAGTTACCCAATTTTTGATTTTTCCCCTTTTTGGGACCCTTGGACATATTTTCCAAATGTTAAAACCTAACTGTGGTTAAAATACAAGTAAACCCAACTTGCAAGTTTCACCAAATTCGGTTAGGCGGTTCGGTTCACATGTTCAGATTGTTCACGTATGTAGACAACTTTTTTTTTTAGTAATATAGATTAAATATTTCCTATAATTTTATTCAACATTTTTATTAACATATTAGAAACAAAAAAAAATGAATTAAATTATTTAAACCCACCGGGCTGGTCTACTGGTAAACTCGCCATCGTAAATCAACTGATTTCGAAGTCAAAGTTCTCAGGTTCAAATCCTAATAAAGGTAGTTATTTACTTTTACTCGAATTTGAAAACTAGATCGTGGATACCGGTGTTCTTTGGTGGTTGTTTGCTTTTTTTTTATTATTTAACTTTGCCTTCTAGAACCAGACCCCCAATTAAGCATGAACACGGTTCCGGAAGGTGCCTTCGCTTCTAGCCGCCAGATGAGGGAAACGCTAGGCCCGGCTATGCCGTTCCCGACCTCCAGCAACCGGGACTCTGTCCTTTGTACTACGCCTCTAACGGGGACACCCCCGAAGGGACGGCCCCGCCGGGACTCAGTCTTTTAGCTCAGGGGCTCGAGAATCCCCGCACTTCATCACCAGCGTCCAACCGTGCAAGCTCGGGCGAACGGCAACTCTGTAAGGAGCTGTCTCTCATCCCATCGCTTCCCGATATTTCATTTAAAGTATTCCCGACACAAAATCCGTCACAGTGTCGATCTTTGTTGGTTGGGTTTCAATTAACCACACGTCTCGGCAGTAGTCGACCTGAGTTTGTTCAAGACTACAAATTTACCGGTACATTACACTGATAAGTGCCAATGACTTTAATTGTTGATACGACTATAAATAAAAGTATTAAAAACATAATAATAATAATTAAATTATTTCACTATTAATTTATAATCGATTGAACTATATCAATAAATTGATAAACAGTGTACCCATAGGATCACCTCAGAAGAGTGGTTACAAAAAAAAATTATGTAAAAGATACCAAATAAATTATTTAATAAGATATTGATTTTTTTTTTATTAATACTCCTTTAGCACCTGATTTGGGCGCTCTACCCGAAGTTCTGGAATTGTTGTGTCTGTTTCTCAGAAATAATGGTAACATTTTATCTCAAAGGGTTAATAACCTCATTTACATCCCTGCCGATGTTAAGACTTATACTTGCTGTTTTTATTTCTTAAAACATTTGTTTTTAATAAAATTTCGTACTTTATTAATATGCTATTTGCTTTGTAATTTATATAAAGATGATATTGATTTATTATTATAGAAACTTGTTGGAATTATATATATATATATATATATAAATTTATATTTAAATAAGATTAAATGATAAAATTAATAATATTTCTCTACCCATTTCAGATAAACTGTAGAGGTTAATGTAATAATATTTTAAAGTTACAAGACATCATTAAATCATAAATAATAGTATATAGAAATAAAAAATACGTAATTTATTAAACCAATTACTATTTTACATCATATATATATATATATATATATATATATATATATATATATATATATATATATATATATACATGCCTTTTATATCAAAGAAGATTTCTTTGATTTTTATATATATTTTTTGTTCAAGTAAAATATAAAATAATATTTATAAATACATCAAAAGAAAAGATTACGAAGAAGTACATCAGAATAAATCCAGTTGTAAGTAAAAGTTAATAAATAAATTCGCAGTACATGACAGTAACAACCTGTCGCCTATCTTATACTGCTTCTACAAGCAGTATAAGTTTGATCAATTACCGTGAATGTTTTTTAATTGATTAGTATCGGTTCTGTTTTTGTGTTCATTCTGACTTTCTTGTTAAACTTATGGATTTAAATTAAGCATACAATACACGCGGACGTGTTTATTCACAATTATACATCACACAAACCTTGTACGTCGATTGTAAAAAGAACGCGTATGTTAATGTATTAAAAACCTGTATATAAATTTCAAACACATAAGTAGGTTTATGTATCTCTATTTTTATTTTTATGTAAAAATTATTAACGGAACAAAAGGATAGCGGAAGCTTCTTGTCTCCCTACTAATCGCAGAGCCGGGACGAATGTCCCTTGCTGCTGTCTTTTTCGTTTATCGGGCGGTTAATTATTTATTTATTGGCGGTTATAGATTTTTATGTTTTGTTTATGGACGTAGTTGTTATTTGCGTTCCGATCCTTTAAACCTATGAGAAATAATTGACTGGGCCGATCGTGGGAGACTAGGCGCATGTGAGCTTCGTATTTCCGGCGTGATTCCCCTTCATCCCGTTCCCTGAAGTCCTTTCGGTGCTAGCGCCTTTCGACCTAACAGGAATACGCTTCCGGGTGCCCTTGTGTTTGGAGGAAGCAATGCGCTTCCCTTTCCGGAGGGAGTCGCATGTGTTGACCGAGGGATGTAATTGTAAGATTTAGGTAAAGAAGATGGTGGGCGATTGGCGAAATGAAGTTGAAGTTTGTAGTCTTGCTTCACTAGGGGTGACTTCGCTGTTAACTTTAATTACATTGTTAACATGTAACTAATGAGCTACATATTTTTTTTATAAACAAAAAATTATAAATTTAAATTATAAAATAACCGGAAATTCAGTAATTTATATAATAAAATACATATGTAAACGATCAGTATAAAAATATATATTTTTTATTCACCTTCCATCTCTTCTTACAATGAATCAGGTGAAAATACCAGGTACTGAATTGTAAAATAGGAAGTACAACTAAAATGTTTGTTATCCAAACTTCTGTAAAAATAAAGCAAATCTAGTAATTAAACTAGGTAAATCCAGTTGTTTATAAAGTTTTTCAAGTACTTAAAATTTAAACCGTAACCAGTTTAGAAATTTATTTTAAAAAGTCTCAATTAGCATCGACATTTAGGTGCGCTTACTATTTTAGATAATTGTGTTAAATTTCTAAGAGTTTTGTTAAGAATCTAACAAAATACCTGGATTTTTAAAAAGATGAAAATTTAATACAGATTGGGAAACGATCTTAAATATGAAATATTTTAAAAAAATGTTACGTTTAGTCTTCTACAGATTAGTTTTTACTCCATTCGAATATTTTATCGATCTTACATTTAAAAATTAGGTAAGTGACCTGTTTTATTATTAATTTTCTGTCAAACTTTTATTTATCATAAAAAAACAATTATTAATATCGTAAAAATAAATATAATAAAAAGATTAGACTCAAGATTATATTTTTGTAGCTATGTGTAGCTATATTATAATAAATGTAATGTTATAATTATATTTTTATAATTGTAAATGAAATAAACAAATTACACATATTGTTGTATTACAACAAATATTACAAATTAAATTATTTTAAATTTAAAAAAAAAATTTACGGTAAATTATGTTTTACATAGCTTACTCTGACATTTTTCATAAATTGTATTTAAAAATGAATAAAGTAGCCTGTATATATTTAAAAATTAAATATATTTTAACCGTGTGATTATTAAAAAAAAGTTGTTTGAAAGACCGGAAAAGGTGAGAAGTACCCAGAGGCAAATTTCTTTGTCTACAGAAATAAACCTGGTCCTCTTTTACTTGTATGCTCTTATTTCTTCTATAAAAGAGGTCTCTCTTTTCTATTGTTACCGTAGATGAGAATCGGCAGACTTTTAAGATATTGTAGAATATAATAGTCAATTAATTATCATGTACATGATTTCTCTTTAGGTTTAACGTATAATTTATCGTTAGAGATTTTTATGAAAAATTACTGAACTAATAAAATAAATTTAAATGTCATTTGAAGAGTGAAAAATGTATATAAAATACACCTTAATAAATTATATCGTCGTAGAAATAAATAATTCAATTAAAAGTTTCTACAGTACCAATAAAATACCGTAGTAAGGACAGCAGCAGAATCCGTCTGAAATATGGTAATCCAAAATTACTTTTATTTTTTTCTGAAAAATGTTACACTTACAGAATAATTTTACACACTTTAAATTATTATAGTTAGTTTAAACAATCACATAAATAAAAATATATATATATATATATCTCGATTAAAGAAATATGTATTACAAGTACAAATAATAACAAGTACAAGTAATATATATATATATATATTTTTAATCTCCGGATCCACCGTAGGCATTCTTCACAGGATGAGATGAACGATTTTTAGCGTGTGTGAAAATGCCATGCCTGACCGGGATTCGAACCCTGGACCTCCGGATGAAAGACCGAGACGCTACCAGTCGCGCCACGGAGGCCGGCCAAATAATAAATATCTATATTTTACAGTGTTGCGGAGAAATACCATTTACGTAACCCCCAGAAAGTGGGGGAGTGTCGGACTCCTACAGGTTCGGCTAGATGTTGTTATCAGAACCTATGTATGCCCGTACCCTACCGACTAAAACTCCCATTTCACCGTATCTCTCCACCCGAGGCCGGATCAGCAGTCAAGCATAGCGAAACCTTGGGGGTGGCTTTTGAGCTCAGGGGGTCAAGAGTCCCCGTGCCTCATCACTAGCAACCATCCGCTCAGGTGCAGACAAGTGATGGCTCCGCAGAGGGCTGTCCTTCACCCCTTCGCTCTCTGTTTAGTTTACGTCTTGTGGTCTTCCCATCCACCAGTAGTATATGTTACAGGTCAGTTCTCTGTTCTGTTGGTTGCCTCTAGCTCCTAGACTGAAGTGGCCAGGTCCAACTATGTCGGCCAGGTCCAACTATTACACAGTATAGATAAATATGGTTTTTACATCATTATATTTATCTGTGTCACAACAATTATAGAATACATAGGCATTATCATGATTTATCATACAAGATACTATTTACTACAAAATTTTATCTGCATTCAATAGAAGATATACATCAGTAATAAATATATTATAATATAACATGTATACGCCTGACCACCACGAGACGTACTAACTAATCGAGATTTTTCGCTAGTGATCGGTACATTCCGGTGCCAAGCTAAGGGGGGCGGACACACGTCCCCCTATACAAGGGTATTTGTACACACGTACAAATACCCTTTGTAAGGTAAGATTTACGACGTTTTATTCAAATTTTGTAGTAAAGTGGGATATCAAAGGGCAATGGATGATATCATTCCTCCTCCACTTAATATGCTAATTATAAATAATGGCATTTTAATCATTTCAGCAGATTTGAATTGAAAAATGATTCAGATCATAAACAAATTGAAGAAAAAGTCCTTAAACAATACATTCCAATTTTTCCCTTGACTCCAAGTTCCAGGGTGGCCTGAGTTCTGCCCCCCCCCCCCCCCAAAAGAGCTGAGCAGTCGAACATCATATGTTCGTTCGACTGGACCTCCCCGCAGACACATGACATCAGCTGCCAGGCGGAACCGAAACAAATATTGGTTCAAGTTCGCGTGGTTGGAGAGCACCTGGGCACCCGCTGCCCTTAAAAACGAAGGAGAAGCAAACCATCCCCTCAAGTCCTGTATAAATCTATACCTTCCTTTAGTCGTGGTGTGCCATTGTTGCTGCCATGCTTCCATCGCGAGGCTGTAAAGCTTCCTCCTCAGGCGGGAGATTGGCAACTGAATCAAATTTAGAACCGGTGCATTGTGATCACCGTTCCGCTCCGGTACAGGCCCGGCTCATAACCGCATCCCAAATACCTCAGCCTCCCTGCATCTTCGCAACTTCCACATGGCTGCTCGAACTTTCACCACTAAATCGATTGGGAGAACGTTTCCCAATACAGGGGTAGCCTTGTAGGAGGTTGTTTTAAAAACAACAGTGCGTACTATTAATGCTCTGCGCTGGGCACTCCTTAAATTCTGAATAAGTTCTCTATTCATGTCCAACCTATCCGCCCATACGGGACGCAGCATAAGAGGGCATACTTTCGAAGACACCTCAATATACCATGCACAAATGACGGTCCGACAGCCCGTAATCCTTTCGAGCAATCCTAAGCTTGTACATCACAGAGACTACATCCGCCGCCGCTACTTGCCTAATGCGGTTGCTAAACAGCAACTTCTCATCAAACAAAACACTTAGGTACTTATGAACTCTTAACTCGGCTGATCACACAACCTTTATATTTAATATGGGGATTCGACTGTACGATAATTTGTCTGCACCCTTGAGAAGCATAAACTTCGTCTTGGACACAGAAATCTTTAAGTTTTGCATGTCCATCCAGCCCTCCGCGGCTGACAAAGCCGCCTGCGTTCGGTCTGCTAGCTGCGGTCGTGAATTACCACGAACTAATTGGAGACAGTCATCGGCTAAAGCCTGCGTTTCACCGTTTAGTATCTTGAGTATATTTATGATATAATTTTTCCAGTTCAGTTTGCTATCACAAAAATATCTGATTTCTGAAGAGTTTGTCTACGCACTACGTGTATAGGTTATAAACAATTTTTTTTTTACATAAAAATATATGAGAAATTACATTTACGTAATTATATTAAAGACCACCAACACGATAACAAAACCGATAACTCTGTCCTTCGAATCGTTCATATACGTAGCAAAGAGGAGCAAGATTACATCCTCCACAAGCGTCACAGCGTTGCTACGTTGCTATTATTATCAACACTCATCATAAACTCGATAAAATCATTAATATATACTGGAAAAATAGTGGTCCACGAAATAATTTTGTGGAAAACCATAACTAACATATTCAGGAGGAGACATTCAAATATCACCTTTGTATGTAATATATAAATTCTGTTTACCGCAACGATTATTTTATTTTGTTTAATCGGTTTAAAATAGATCTAAACCTTCTAAACGTTTAGAAATTTTAACATGAACGGTTCAGTGGTTCTCAAATTAAACGAGGTAATACATACTGTGCATGTAGTGCTTGATTCATAATATACCATTATCCGATTGAAATAATTATATTTGTTTTTCAAAGTCAGTTTAAAGAATACGTATTTATTTCTGACTTTAAACCTGTTTAATATATTAAAGCATTGACACAAAGTAATTCTTTATTTTAGTTGTAACATTAAATCTAGTATAACACGGTACAAAACGAATTATGGATGAATTCGTTAGTTTATTGATCTATAGTATGTTTGGTCATAAGTCTTTTTTTAAATTTTAACTGACCACGTTAAATTATAAAAATTCGGTGCAATTAATAATATTACATATTTTAAATTCGTAAATGTTAATAGTCGTTGTAAATTAATAAACACTTTTACTGTTATATAAATAAATATTTATGAGAAAGGTGTTATTAAAGTTCAGAGGCACTCGCGTGAGGATTTCAACCGATTTAATGCGAAATGATCGATGAATATATATACTCTATTACACGAAATTTGAACCTGTGGAGCGAGGGTTTGTATTTTTACCAATTTAGATACAGAGGTCGAATAATTAAACAAATAAATATTTTTTTATTCCTGATTAACTATGATATTTTTATCGCTTCATAAGTTATAAATGTATAAATACAAAAGCTTTATGACAAATCACGTGTGCCAGCGCGTACGCTTATGTGTTTATGTATCTTATTCTTTATATTATTCTTCTGGTTCAGTCTACTTCTATAATTTAATTTTTACTCGACAAAAAGATATAATGTAGTCATTTTTTATTCTAGGCCCACTTTCGCTGGACGATTATTTATGTAGGTTTTTTAATTTTAAAATATTATTTCTTTTATTTAGAATATTCGAATAAAAGAAAGTTTTTTTTTTGTCCGATGCAGGTACCGTAGGCGTTATTTATTAAATGTGATAAATATTAAATTGTAATGTCAAATGAATACACATTTTTTTTCTCGTAACTTTCTTTTTTTATAAATTATTTTACATATGTAACATATTGAAAAATTAATAATTTATTGAATATTCTTTATTTCTATTCTTTCTTTAACTTAATCGATTATGAAAACAAGTTATTTACGGATTTAATTTTCTTTTAATAGATAAAAAGCTATTACATATTATTTATTATAACTAAGTTATTTACTTTTTAACTTATATCTGCTTATTTTCATTAAAATACGACCTTAACGTAAATTAAAAGTAATTTTATTAATCTTTAGGCGAAAATATTTTGATCTATATTTAATCTTATATACTAAATTTTTTACGGAAGTTTATAACAATAAACCTATCATTTTTTGTAGACGAGGTATATTAATTAAATAATATTTGCATACGAAGAGCGAGTTAATTAATTCTTGGAAGGCAACAATTGTACACTACTAGTATCAATATATAGATACAATATAAAAGAATCGATTCACAAATCTTTTCACTGTTATATAAAAGATTAAAATTAAACAAAAGAATTTTAATTTTATATTAGACGTGATGAAAAATTATGTATCAAAATGATACACCGTTAATTTTAATCATAAAAGAACTTAAGACTTAAATTAATTTATAAAAAAATATTGTTTTCAGCATTTTTCTGAATGATTTTTCTTAATAATGTTAAAATTATAATATTTTTAAAATTAATTTATCGACAGGAAGTAATTTTTTGCAAATAAAGTATTATATTCTTTTATATTTCATATTCTTAGAACTTTTTTTAATTTTCTTTTTAGCCTCCAGAACCATCAAAAGGTATTACTTCAGAGGATAAATGAGAATGATATGTATGAACGTAAATGAAGTGTAGTCTTGTACAGTCTCAGGTCGACCATTCTTGAGATGAGATGTGTGGTTAATTGAAACCCAATCACCAAAGAACGCCGGTATACACGATCTAGTAGTACTCAATCCGTATAAAAGTAACTGCCTTTACGAAGATTTGAATCTTAGAACTCTCGACTTCGAAATCAGCTGATTTGCGATGACGAGTTCACCACTACATCAACCCGTTGGATCGTATTCTTAGTATCTAGATTCTTAACACTAATTATTCCCCCAACAGTGCTGTTAGCAAATTAAACGCAGATAATTTTATATTTTAAAGAAAATAAGCAGAAATTTACTTTTATAACTCAAATTGGTACCCGTATCAAACTTCAGAAAATAGAATATTCACTACTGTCTTTTTTCCTGTTTAATCTCCGGGAATTACCGTTCAGGTATTACTTCAGAGGATGAATGAGGATGACATGTATGAGTGTAAATGAAGTGTATTCTTGTATAGTCTCAGTTCGACCGTTCTTGAGAAGTGTGGTTAATTGAAACCCAACCACCAAAGAACATCGGTATTCACAATCTAGTTTTCAAATCCGTGTAAAAGTAACTGCTTTAAGTAGGACTTGAACGCTGGAACTCTCGACTTTCAAATCAGCTGATTTGGGAAGACGCGTTCACCATTAGTTCAGCCCGTTAGGTAATATTCACTTCTTAATGGTGATTAACTAAACGTTACTCATTGTGTTCATTCAGTTTCGAAATTTTGGAACAAATATTGGCTAATAATAATTGTAAGTCTTTTCGAAAATAGTTGTTTCAGTCGGAAATAAAAATATTGAAATTTTGTTTTAATAAATTTAAATTTAAATTTCAGATTAAAAAAGAAAAAATGCAATCATTATAAAACGTAGATATGTCTTAATAAAAATTTAATGTAATTAAAACACTATATAATATGTCTAAGGTAATAATTATGTCTATTTTTTCTAAGTTTTTTCAGTATAAACATTAAAGATCTGACTTCTAACATAATTTCATCATTTTATAAAGCAATAATAAAAATTTACTAACACGATTAGAAAACATTTTTGGTCACCAAATTGTTATAATTTTTTTTGGGATCCTAACAAAAAAAAATTAATTTATAACAGAATTGTTTAAAAATATTGAAAAAATAAAGTATGACTTTTATGGCAGTAATGAAAAAAATTGCTTTTCATTTTGTGTCCGAAATATAATATACGTGCAAAAGCTAGTTTAATTTTAATAGAACTGATAAAGAAAGACATAAAAAATCTGATGACACCACATGACTTCCTTGTATGCCTATTAAATTACATATACACTTTTTTTTTTAATGAAAAGTACATAAAATTTTATTTCATTAATAACTTCTGAACTTTTACATATTTTTTTTTTTATTGTTATTATTGAATTATTATTTATCGTAATGGTTTTAAAAATCAGAGGTTCATAATTATTGTGTATAAAATAATATATTTAAATTTAAAAAAAAAAAGTTAAAAATAAAAGGAGATGAAGTCTTGATTCGAACCGATGTGTCTTTTCCTTGTAAGTTCCAAATATTTCATTAATTCAAATTTCATTTGGTTATAATTCTGGAACCGATGAAAATAATTACCGCTTATATCGTTGAAAAAACCTCAATGAGGGCTTATTACTGCAGTTCAAAATCCAAATTTGTTTGGATTTTGGGATTTTTCGGACACTTTTGGTTCAGTCGATTGCAATCAATGGGAAGGTGTATAACTAGATGTTGCAACAGTCCTAAATCCAAAATTTCAACAACCTATGGCTAATCCTTTTTGAGTTATGCGAGATACATACGTCCAGACGTCAAGCCGAAACTAGTCAAAGTGGATTCAGCAATAACTTTTGATTTGGTCCGAACTATCGATGAATGCCTTTCCTTTGTTGTATTCTATGACAGACTTCGGTTTCTGAACAGGATTATTTTGTCTCTGACCTTCTATCATATCATCATTGTGTTTGGTTGTCAACATTAGGACATCTTTTCTGTCATGCCATTTTAACACAACTACACCTGTATTGCTTTCAACAGAAAAATTTTCCCATTTTTGACGTTTTTTTTTTTAATTACACTTGTGGATTATTCTTTCTGTTTCGTTTCAAAGTACCAACCAGGTGAGTGTTTCGTTTTAGTAGCTCATGGGCTAGTGCTACTGAAGTGTACCAGTTATCAGTGCAGAGCGTACGCCCCTTATCCAGTAGATCGGTCATGAGGGCCATAGTTACTTTAGTAGCAACAGAGTTTTGACCTTTATCATCTCCGCAAATGATGTACTTTGAATCGGCGAAAGAGGATGATTATTCTTATGAATTTTGTCAGTAATACTAGGACTAGGCCTACCTGTTTTTTGAATGAACATTCTCTTTTTAGATGGTGGTTCATCTTCCTCTTCTTCAGACTCAGAAATTGAAGGCTGATCTTCGTCCGATTGGTAAACGTTGCCGAAAATTTTGTCAACTTTTTCTTTATCAGACAACAAATCCTGCCACAGTTTTTGTAATTCTTTTTCCATTGATTCATAACTTCTGTTTCATTTTTCAATAAATAGAACACGTATACCGAAATACAGAATAATAAAGATTGAATATAGAACCGATGTGTAATATAAAAATTGTAAATGCAGAATAACACAGACTTGAACACAGAACTACTTGTAACTCAAACACTACTAACTCAATTGGTGAACATAAACTAAAACAGCAAATATATTCGACAACGTACTGTGGTGGTGACACATTGGAATCACGTGACCAATCATAATGTTTTAACTGTTACTGGCCGCGTGAAGCCAATCAATCGCCACACAAAAAAACAATCGCTAAAAACGTATTTTTTACTCAAATAAGTGATAGTTATTACCAATTCATTTTTTTGGTGATACTGAATGAAATTATATGAGAAAAAAAATTTTCCATTAAAATCGTTTTACTTCCTGTATAAGCGGCACTCAAAAAAGTTACCTCTTAATCTTACAAAGGCTAAAGGCTAAAATAAAAAATTTTCAAAAAATCTTTTTCTGAATTTTATAATTGTTTTTAAAATTTTAGATGTGTTTTGATAACTCTATTTAAGAGGTATAAACATCATTTATGAGATTGAAAATATTTAAACTGAAGGACGATAGATTAAAAGAACGTAAAACATATATTTCAGTTTTAGAGGTTGGGGTTGATTTATTAAGGAAAAAATGTTTGGTTTTATGTATTGTAGGTAAAAAATTTGCTTTAATAAAGATTTTCTAAATTTCCTCTGAAGAAAATTGAATTTTTCGCGATATCCCCCACTTTCTTAACGAATTTTGGAAAAAAATGAATATGATCACTACCCCATATATAGAAATATTTTAAGAAATCAGTTTGTCATTCCTGAGACATAATGCCAAAATCAGTGCGATACATACATATCTACATATTTTTTTTAAAATCTAAACGAACTAGTTGGACCAAAAACGTAAAGATTTGAAAAAAATTCGATACACCGTTTTCGACATGATCACCATACTTTTCCCTTTAATAAAGCTATTATATTCGCCGGGAAAGTAAAATGGTGATTAAATGAAAAATAGTTAGCTGTTTAATAAAGCCCACATCGGGAGAAAGAGTAATGAGAAAGATTTATTGGTTTTTACTTTTTAATTATTCTTCTCGCAATATAAAATAGTCTTTCAGCTTTAACGTCACTTACGTTCTAAATTTTTTAAAGAAAGACGATTCCTATTTTATAGAAAACCGTATTTTTGAATTTCTATTTACAACAGAAATTCAAAAATTATACATTACTACAAAAAAAATTGTTTCGATCCGAATGATGTAGTTAAATTTTTTTTATACACTCATACAGCCGATAATGATAAAATATAATGATAAAATATTGTATTTTAACATAATTAACTGTAGTACATATTATACAAACTTGTTTTCTTGAAATTATAGATACTGGAAATTGCATGCACTGAAAATAGGGAAAAAGACCGGAGTCCCGGTGGGGGGGATGCCTTCGGGGTCCCCTCATTTGAGGCATGGAGACTAATCGAAAGATCGGGTCCCGGCTACCTGGGAGGGACCTTGAGTTCTGCCGAGGGAATTTGAGGCGATGGCACCCCCCGGAGCTGTATTTATCCTTAATTGCGGATTCGACTCTGGGGGCGGGGTAAACAGAGTAAAAAATAAATAAAAGAGCTACTGTGTATATACTTGTTTCTAAAACAAAATTGAAATATTCCTTAAAGCGTGTTTTTTTTTTTTTTTGTTTTTGTAATTAATTCCATATGAAACGATTTGATGAAGTAGCAATTGTGATAAATTATTAAACATAGAGAGAAAAAACAAAGCGGCAAATGGAAAAATTAATTTTATAAATAATTACTTATATTCTCCAGCTAGAATACAATTTACTTCTGTTTAATTTGTTAATATTAATTTTATCGTATAATCCCGTGCAATATTGTATATAGTACAAACTTCCGAAAGAGAAAGTAACAGATTGTAATTTAAAACTTTAGATCTAATTTACAATTAACGCTAAACAGGTCTAAGCCCTTAAATGATCTTATAACAAATAAAACCCGTTAAAATAATAAATCTCATCCTACATAATTATATATTTAAATACTTATATATTTTAAACTTACCAAACATTTACATGTGTCCAAAATTTCAATTCCAGTGATTACATTGTCAAATGTAACACTATGACGATAACGGTAATCTGAAAAAAAAACAAAAATAAATGTTTTTTTACAAATATTATAAAAAATTGTACGACAAAAAATGAGCTTAATGATTACATGTAAATAATAAATTCTTTAATTTTGTTTACAAAGAGATATTATCATTATTTACTAGTACATAAAAGAAGTTTTATGCATATATATTTTCCCCCAATGATAATAATCAACAAAATCCGTCGTTGCCAGATAATTATTATAATAATGGATACATCATTCGCCAGGAGCTGTTTTTTTTTATTTTTTATTTTAGTTAAAAACAATCTATATGTATATCGATATAAAATAATCGATATAAAAGTAATAACAGCTCATTACATTAGATGGAATTTCACCAATAGTTACTTTTCTAATAATACAAGAAAATAAAAAATAAATAATGTACATCGGTTCAGTTTGTTGAATATAAAAGCATTTACTTGTTTCCATATAGGAAAGAAATAAGCGCTTAAATATAATTCTTTCTTATACTTTCCTTAATTCATTTTTATTAGGTCAATAATTTTGTTTCAATATGTTTTCATTCATGAACAAAATTAGTAAATATTATGTTTTTACAACTTCATTCTTATTAAAGTAAGATCACAATCTTTACCGTCAAATCAATGATTTTACAATAATAGTAAAAGTTAACAACCGTTATAAAATAAAATTTCAGTTGTTTTCTTTCTCTGATAGGCCGTCATTAGTATAAAATACTATGAAATAATTTATAAAATATCAAATTATAGAAATGTCTTAAGTTTACTTTTTTTTTTTTATTTACGATCGGAAAGGACCGGATCCGATGCGATTGCGAGTTTATAACGTTCTTATAATATACATATATATACATATACAATGTACAAATCTTCATTTGATTTGTTCAATTTAATCCGACCCGCGCGTGCGCGCGTGTGCTTTCCTGAGCCTAAGTCTGAGCCTCTTTCTGAGTTTCTAATTTCTTGTCTGACATGATGTATGGATATTCAAACTTAACATCACATTCGCGTGTATGTAACATTCTTTTAACCTATACAATGCGTTGGAACATGGAATTCAAAATCTTGAGGTCACGACCTAAACAACACCTACGCCGTTCAGTAAACTGCCAGTTAAATGTTTATTTAAAAAATTAAAAAATAACAATAAAATAAAATAACAAGTAATTTAAAAATTAAGGGAAATCTTATAACAAAAAAATTCTTAAAATACAATAACAATATATATGATATATACGTAGAACTTTGACTTTCGTCACACTTTATTTTTTAATTAACATATCATATACTTTACGTCGAATCTAGATCTAGTAGAGCATATATATACACATGTATATGTATACATGCTATACGTAAATATTTGAATCCAAAATCATATTTAGAACGGAATAGGCTATTATATTTATGATTTATTATTTACACAAGCGTGAAGTTTGTGCGTGCAAATTTAATAACTTATAAGAAAGATCAAGCTAAACAGAGATTGAATTTGATCCCTTCCCGATGAAAAGCTGAGACACTAGCAATTCGCAATGGTGGTAAGAGGTTTTTACAACGAATTTTATCATTTAAATTGAATTTATAATTTTGAACGAAAAGTTAGTCACAATATAAATGTATTAAATATCATGTTATATAAATAACGTAAATGAATGTAAATACGCATTCTTTGTTAAGATAATAATACATTTTTATTGTATGATTAATTGTAAATATGTGGAAAACACTTGTTTATATTATAGCAAACACATTGAATATTTAAAGAAATGAATATTTGTTCATTGAATGGTCATCTATATATACGAGGTTTGTTCAGAAAATAACCGAACATTTTTAATTACACGCCAACGGAGATATTTAGTGACATATGGTTGGTAGTATTGTGTTTTGCATTACCTTCTTTGTAATCACATGTTCTTGGATTGTTGATATCTCGTTTAGTTTTCGTGTTATTGTTATTTGAGTACAACGTGTTTAACTGTTGTTAGTAGCGATTTTTGTAATGTGCGATTTTTTGATGATTGAACTTTTGTCTTGTCGTAGCTGTAAACCTAGCTTTCATATCCCGTTACGATCCTTTGCATGAATGTTTCATCGTTATCGACTTTTTCAAGAAGTTGCCAACCAACGTCCACTCGATGTTCTTTCTGTTTTTTCCGTCATTAAACGAGGAACAACCTGTTGCAATTCGATGCATGTTCAATGTTTCAGTCAAAATTCCAGGACATAATCCGATCGAGATGCTAACCGAAGAGGTTAGCATCAGTTGACAGTCGGAGAACTTGACTGTCAATTTGCACGTACCAGTTCGTTGATTTTCTAAACATGGATGTCGTCAGTTGAAGTCGAAGGCCTTCCCAGTCATCTTCGATTGACTGACGACCACTTTCAAATCTTAAAAACCATTTGTTATATTGCGAACGACCCAGAGCATCATCTCCGTAAGCTTGTTTCAAAAGTTGAAACGTTTCTGTGAAAGTTTTCCCCAGTTTCACGCAAACTTTTATGTCTCATCGTTGCTCCCGAAAATCGTACATACAAAAATCGCTACTAACACTTAAACACGTTCTATTTAAATAATAATAACACGAAAACTAAACCAGATATCAACAATCCAAGAACATGTAGTTGCAGAGGAGGTTATGTGGAACAAATTGCTTCCAACCGTACGTCACTAAATATCTCCACTTACACGTAATTAAAAATGTTAGGTTATTTTTTTAATAAACCTCGTATGTATATAATTACCAAAAAGGACAAAAAAATAATATGCTCAGGAGAGCTTATGCATCTTACTTATTACCTTTCTTTATGTAAAGACTTTCTTATGTGTTAAAGTTATTGTAATTATTGATATTATTATACCATTTTTTTTTTCACCTTTTTTATCAACTTTTTCAACAAAAGTTCGGTATTACTTTCGGGTGAAAGTAAGGGATGGTAATGAATTTCCTTTACGTGTGTATGCATGACGAGTATGAAAATACCATTTCATTTAAGTTGGGATTTCCTTATATATTTTATGAGCCTATGTATAAAATTTTGTGGCTCGAAAATTTTCAAAACTACTTGATCAGTTTCATAGAAATTTAGATATGCTCTTTTAGTAGTGTATTTCAAATTGTATACTTAAATATTTGATGAAGACTGTGATTAAGTCGTTCTTGTGTTACGCTCAATTTAACGTCGAAAACATATGAGCAGGGCATGTTAGAAGTGTGGTTCGTTATAATGTTTTTTTAAACCTCCGGGACCACCGTTAGGTGTTATACTTCAGAGGATGAGATAAATTACAATTTTTGTAGCGTGTGAAAATGCCATGCCTGAGCGGAATTCGAACCCGGGATCTCCGGATGAAAGGCCGAGACGCTACCACTCGCGCCACGGAGACCGGCTCGTTATAGTGTTGCAAGCTGAAACGTTGACATTTTTTTATCTGCGATATCTGTTGTTAGCAATATTAAACCAAATAAAAAAAATATATTAAAACCAAATTAGATTAATGAAAACTCGGTCTTCTTACGCAGAACTGCGCAAGGGATTTTAGAGTTTCTCTCCTGGATAGGATTTTAGTTTTTCATCTTTTATTTATCGTCGTGGAAAAACAATTTCGATTTTTTTTTCCCCCCATCATGTCCGATAATATAGTCATCATAATTCTGATACTTCAAAATTTCCTTCGGTTTGCATTACAAGTTGCATACCGAGTGATTGAAAAAAACAGGACATGTGTCCTGCTTTTAACATGTTTAAAACAGGAATGCATCCCTCGATGCATCATCGAGGGATGTTAAAGATTGTATATTATAACTTTTTTGCCCGGTTCACCCATTTTCAAAAAGCTATTTCTAGGCTTCTCTGGGTCGCAACCCGATATGATAATATTTTCTGAAAATGGTTAAAATATGTCCGACAGATATTGGTCTACTTCAGTTTTCGGTCAAAAAAACTGAAGATAGTCTCTTTCTATGCAAAAAAAAGAAGATATCACCAAATTTTTGAAATTTCCTTCGATTTCTGATTATAAAACACAAAAAAATAACTTTTTTACTTGTTAATTCCATATCCTCCTTAATGGAAATAATTTCCATCAGCAGCGAGTGATAAAATTAATTAATATGACATATATATATATATATATGTCATATATGACATATATTGTTTAATCTCATTGTTTTGTGCCTATTCGTCTTTCCAGCAGCAAGACAGTAGAACACCAGAAAATTATTCATTTAAAAAAAATGTTTTCATGAAATCTCCAACAAAATTTTAGTTTTCTAGAACCAGAAATTTGAAAGTTCTTTGATGGATTTGTTCTCATATATATAATTATTTTTTTCATAAAGTAGTAAGGGATTTGCTGCAGCTTACCAATAAGCTAAAATTAAGGATAGCCTTGCTTATTTCCTCGTTGTAATTACAGTTTATAATTAAAAGTTATTAAATATAATTTATTTCAAATTTGTAAAAATATAATTGCAAAATAGAAATTAATAAAAAACTGTTATTATTATTATAAATGAAAAATTCTTCTTGTAATTTTTATAGAACTCGTTTACATAAAGCATAAAATTATGCTCATCAAACTGGAGAGGTGTACACGTACACTTTTAAGTATACACTTCGTGAGCTATATAAATTGTGACTTGGGAACGAGTGCACATGTGGACTCGTGCAAACCAACAACACTCTTAGTTCTAGAGGAAGAGGCAGGGGTAAAAAAAACTTAAGACTATCATAGGTCATTGTGCTGCAACGTACACAGTATTACACTTCACCATTTAAGTGGCATAACCCCCTAGTTTTACGTAAATAAAAATATTATAAGCCTCTTAGCTGTAATTAATATTTCTGTAAGTCACCTTTCACGTTTAGAAAAAAAATAAATAAATATTATTTTCCTACTTTATCCAGAAACTGGTGATATTACTTTTTTTCATAATTTTACTTTTTTTAGCTAAAAGTTCAGATTATCTGAGAAATATGTATGTTAAAAAGTTGAAAGATAAGTTGTGATTCATAGATGTTCGAAACTCAAGAAATACGGTTTAAGTTTGATCTCTGTGTGTGAGTTACAGCCAGTGCACTATTTCTTTTTAACGTAATATCTTTTTAAAATAAAAATATTTTTCCTTGGAGTATTCTTTCATGCTGATTAAGAACTATACCTTGTTTTCATCTTTATTGCAACAACATATTTCTCCCTCAACATATTACCCTCCCAAGCAAGCGCAAGCGAGCGCGCACACACACATGCATGGTTACACAACATGATTTTTTTTAACAAAAATATCTGATGTGAGCACTACATGACTTCCTTGTACGCTTATTAAATTATTTATACAATTTTTTTTTTTTTAATGAAAAGTATATAAAATTTTATTTCATTAATAACTTCTGATAACTGTTTTAATATTTTTTTTTATTGTTATTAATGAATTATTATTTATTGTATTTTTTTTTACAATCAGCGGTTAATAATTAGTAATAAATCAAGGTATTTAAGTTCAACTTTCTTAACATCTGGCACCGTTGGTATTATATAATTTATATAAAAATAGAGTATCCACTTACCAACAATTGTGAGTATTGACTAATCAAGCGCTTTCGGATTATTCCTCCATCATCAGGGATGTTCATAACAGTTGATTTTCAATAGTTAAAATAAGTCAACGTTTAAAGAAAACCATCTTTTCAGTAAGTTGTTTACAAGTGGTAGCACTTGTAAACATCTAAATATAATAACAGGATAATAGTTGTAAACATCTTACTGATAAGACGTGTTTCGTTTATTTAAATTATTATGTTTAACATAATAATTTTAAATTTTATTTTCATTTTAATTACCATTTATAAAAATTTATATGCACAACAATAAAATTCATAATTTATTAGTAATCCCTGATGATGAAGGAATAATCCAAAACCGCATGGACAGTTAATACTTACAATTGTTGATAAGTGGATACTCTATTTTTATATAAATAATATATTTAAATTAAAAAAGAAGTTAAAAAAAAGAGGTGAAGTCTGATTCGAACCGATGTGGCTTCCCCTTGTAATATTCAAATATTTCATTAATTAAACTTTTATTTGGCTATAACTCTGGAACCAATAAAAATAAGTACCGCTTACGATACGTCGATGAAAAGCTTTCAGTGAGGGCTTATTACTGCAGTTAAGACAAAGTCCAAACCCCAACTTTTTTTGGATTTTGGGCTTTTTTTAGGCACTTTTAGTTCATTCGATTGCAGTCAAAAGGGGAGGTGCACAACTAGATGTTATAATAGCCCTAAATCCAAAATTTCAACAGCCTACGGCTTATTGTTTTTGAGTTATACGAGATACATACGTACGTACAGACGTCACGCAGAAACTTGTTAAAAAGGATTGAGGAATAGTCAAAATGGATATTTCCGTTGAAATCTGAAAACCGAAATTTTTCGCGATCTCAATTCTTCCTTTAGTTCGTACAAGGAAGTAAAAAACAGTAAATATGTTTCAGTTTGTTGATAAAATGAACCAATAAAATTATTAATAAAAGAAAAAAGAATAAATAATATTAAACCCAAAGTAGAATAATAGCCAGTTTAATATAAACTGGCTACATAAGCAATTGTCATTAATAAATCTAATTATTTCCTTTTGCGTAAAGTTTCCTATATAAAATTACTACACAACACCAACAGAAACGCCAGCTATTATAATAGTTCTTGAAGTAGTAAACAACACAGCGCTGTATGAAATCACAGATTTAAATGAATTTTCCCTATTGTGGTATTCTAAGTCTGTGCAACTTCGCGTAAAGACTCCTAAATATATTTAGTATTTAATTCTTAGCCTCATCGTCGCGTCAAATAATCAGAATTGCGTGTAATTTTTTCATCCTGGTCAAAAATTTCAAATTCGGATTGTCACAGACTTTTCTTCATTGCAATGATTTTTTTTTTAATGTTGCATCAGAACAACATTACTTAATGAAAAAGCAGTTTTGAAATTTGGAATTATTTTTACAATTTAATAAATTTCATAAAAAAAACATCTGACAATTTGATATTTAAGTTCCAGGCTGTGGTAATTAAATAACTCGAAAAATAAATCAAAATTATTTATTACGTTCATCCAATACAGTCCCCATATGCCTCTGTACATTATTTACATCACTCACACAACGAATCAAATGCCCGTGAAAAAGCTTCCTTTGGGATCGCCTCCACCGCTCACCGCATCGTCTTATTGGACAAGATGCTCAAATATCGTTCTTTTTATCGATATTTTTATTTTAAATTTACGCTTCTCTATAGAATTTGCTGTTTCTCAGTATACTTTTCCGGTGCAAATTCGTGATGAATATTTCCTTTGAAACGAAAAATCAGTATCACTCGCGATTATTCCAGCGTTACTTTCTGAGCTTTCGTTTTCTTCAGACATAGCAACGTTCACGTTGAAGTTTTGTTGTACCGTACACGAAGAACCAGCTTTCATCACTCATTATAATCCGACTTTGAATATTCTCACCGTCATCGACAAATTTAATGAATTGAGTAAAAATGCTGCACGTTGTTTGGTTCGCCGTTATACGAAGAACAAAAAGTACGCACACTTTTGTTTTTCAAATGTTCGATTAAAACCTTAATATACATAACGTAATAGACATATTTTTATACTTATTTATTCTTAAGTTTTCTGTTTTAAATCAGAAAACTCAAATTTCGATCTTCAGAAAGAAATTTTGAATCAATTCTGACAATTATTTTGTTCAAGAATTTGATGAATCCATTCATCGACCTCTAAATGCTGTTGCCCTTCTTTGAATCTTTATGTGATTCAAATAACTTTTCTCAGTAAACGTTCATTACTGTACGCAATTTTAAACATTTCGAAATGTTTCGCTAACAGTTTTCCGTAATTTTTCACAAAATTGAATTGCTGTTCTTTTTTTTTTACAATTTTAAACATTAAACAGTTTTCATTTTCCAGTTTTTAATATAAACAAAAACTAAAAAACGAATCTCAACAAAACGCTTTTAACACAAATACGTCAACCGAATAGGTTGAAATCCTCACATTCTTTAAAAGATGTACTTCCTCTAATTAGTACCATCAATCACCGATAGATAGCGTTGGTAGTATGGCTGTAATAGTGTTAATTTGACAACAATTGTCACAATCTGTACATCTATCAATTAACAATACTTATTTTGCTAACCACAGCAATAAGAGAAAAAAAGGAAACAGTTAAATAATGTAAAGTCCGGTTGTTACATTTACAAGTTAAATTTTTATATAAAACGGAAGTTTGTTTAGGATGCTTTCCTACAATTTTTTATTTTTTGTATAAAAGTAAATTAAGTTAACAGATATTTCTTGGTTTAATTTTTTTGGTGTTTTTTTTTTCAGGTCACATGAGAAAAAATGAAACACCTAGAATGAATTTATTTTATTCTTGGTCAAAGTCTAGACGAGGTAAAATTAAAATTTGTCCATTTCATTCTCTCATGATGAAAAAACAACTGTTGTGGACACCACATGACTTCCTTGTACTCCCATTAAATTACATATACACACTTCTTTAATATGAAAGTGCTTAACATTTTATTTCATTAATAACTTCTCATATTTTTATATATATATATATATATATATATATATATATATATATATATATATTATTGTTGTTATTATTGAATTATTATTTACTGTAATTTTTTTCACAATCAGAGGTTAATAATTGTTAATAAATCAATGTATTTAAATTTTTTTTTAAATTAAAGGAGATGAAGTCGGATTTGAACCGATGTGCCTTGTCGGTGTAAGTCCAAATATTTCATTAATTATAATTCTATAACTCTTATTTTGGCTATAACTATGGAACCTATGAAAATAAGTACCACTTACGCTATATCGTTGAAAAGCTTACAATGAGGGCTTATTACTGCAGTTAAGACAAAGTCCAAAATCCAAATTTGTTTGGATTTTGGGCGTTTTTGAACTCTCTTCGTTCAGTCGATTGCAATCAAAAGGAGAGGTGCACAACTAGATGTTACAACAGTCCTAAATACAAAATTTCAACATCCTACGGCTAATCGTTTTTGAGTTATGCGAGATACATACGTACGTACAGACGTCACGCCGAAACTAGTCAAAATGGATTCAGGGATGGTAAAAATGGATATTTCCGTTGAAATCTGAAAATCGAAATTTTCCTCAATCACAATACTTCCTTTGCTTCGTTCAATGAAGTAAAGATGGCAAAAATTAAATCCAGCACTCAAAATTTATTAATAATTTTTAAAAGAGATTAATTTTAGGTTTTTACCCTTGAAATAATTTATCTGTAATTTTTTCGATCCTTTTTTTAAAAAAATAAAGATAAACAGTAGAAGTTGAAATATTGAAATTTTTTTCCCTGATAGATAATAAAAATTGCTGAAAATAAAATTTTTCAACCGTGTTTTTAAAAGGAGAGTTTTTCAATTCAACCCGTGTATACGTTTTCATGTATTATCAACCAATTATTTACTTTTTTCCGATTTCGTCAATATTTTTGCTTACTTGTACGTACAAGGAAGTATTGTAATCGCGAAAAATTTCGGTTTTTAGATTTCAACGAAAATGTTCATTTTGATCATCCCTGAATCCATTTTGAATACATACGTACGTACGTATGTATCTTGCATAACTCAAGAACGAATAGCCGTAGGATGTTGAAATTTTGGATTTAGGACTGTAGTAACATCTAGTTGTGCACCTCCCGTTTTGATTGGAATCGACTGGACCAAAAGTGTCCAAAAAAGCCCAAAATCCAAAAATAAAGATTTTCGACTTTTTCTTAACTGCAGTAATAAGCCCTCATTGAGAGGTTTTCAAAGATATACCATAAGTGTTACTTATTTTCATTGGTTTCAGAGTTATAGCCAAATGAAATATAAATGAATGAAATATTTGGATCGTAGAAAGGGAAGGCACTTCGGTCTGAACCAGACTTCATCTCCTTTTTTTTAAATTTAAATATATTGATTTATTTACCTTTTTATATTAATATATTGATTTTTATTTACCTTTGATTGTAAGAAAGGCTTTATGATAAATAATAATTCAATAATAATAAAAAATATCAGAAGTTATTAATGAAATAAAATGTTATGTACTTTTCATATTAAAGAAATGTGTATATGTAATTTAATAGGCGTACAAGGAAATCACGTGGTGCCGACAACAGATTTTTAATATTCAATTTCTTGAAGTTTATTGTGCGTAAAAATATTGAACGGAAATGTAGGGTGTCAAAACTCTAAATACAAAGATCGGCTAGCTATTTACGTAGACATCTATTTGAGCAAATTTCCTCACAAGACTAGTTTAATATCTTTTTTAAATATTTGATTTCATCACCATTCAATTCATTCTTAATTCGAAACTAGAAATTCTGAATAAATTTAACCAGCACTACATCCTTTTAATTTTTTATTTAATAACGTTGCAGCGTGACCTTTTAGAATCTGCTATATAATTAACTCTGACAAATTATTTATTTAAACTGGATAACCAATGAGAATTAGAAAAAATAAAGTGCAAAAATTACTCATTACATTAATTAAACGACATTACCTGATATTTAATTAATTCATCCGTTTTGTTATCAATAATTTATTTCATTAACACAATCAGAAAGAAGTCTTTAACATAATAAAAATGATTAATAAAAACAAATAAATGCAGAGTAGCTGCCAACTCGGCTTCCATAGTTACAAAGTATGATGCTACTTATAACAGTTTAATCAGTGAACATCTATACAAAGCACATTATAACTGGTTGACTAAATCCGTTACAATTATATAGTTATTATTCAACATAAGATTAACTATACCTTATTTAAGTTGATCGTGTTTAATAAAAATCTAACTGTGGTTTTAAATTTTTTATACGATCTAATTATCGAGTGGTTATATATAATAAGATATATTGTTTATATGCATTACGTGTATTTTATGACATATATCTTATTCATATGTATCGTTGGCATAAATTAATTCTAATTAAAAATTTAGAGATCTATTTATACAAAACATACACATATGGACGCGTGCAAACATAGAACTCAGTGTACGCAACTAGTATAAATATCATGAATTAATTATAATTTAATAAGAAAGAACTGGTATTTCAATTAATTTACATAAATTATGTTAGCTCAGAAAGCAGTTCGTTTATATATATATTTATACTTTTTTTAATATCTGCTATTATTTTTAATAGAATACTCGTTTGAAACTATTTTAACTGTTTATAGGCCTATGTCTTATATTTTTTTTAATATTTGATGAAATTATGGTTTTATTGTTGTTGAAATTATTATAATATCATTAACCCTAAAGTATAATGCTGTTATTCGTGTCCTTGAACTCCTCTCGTAATTTGATTTATGGTTTCTTTTTCGTTAGATTAAATGCCGGAACAATACCTCAGGTTATAATCAATTATTATTCGCGTTTAACTGGATTCAGCTCACTGAAAGCAGTACACTCGGTGTTGCGATTTCACCGACAGGTGCTACAATTTACCCTATTTTAGAAGGTTGGATCTAACCGCAATTTAATAATTAATATAATTTAAATGAGATACTAGTTAGGTAATACGCTAAAAAGATTCTATACTTAACGTAAAACTTTTTTACGATTGAATATGTATATATGTTAGGTGCCATAACGAAAATAATTGTGGGAAAGCCTGACGTGGGATACAAGTCACTCCCGAAACCGGTATAGTCATTCGGTATAGTCAAGGTAACAAGAAACCCATGCCAGGCTTACTAAGAAAGGTTAGTAGTGTATTGTTTCCCGTTACGTTTTTAACTGAAGCAAACGTATTATTGGATATCGTTGTATCAAGCCCACAATGAAATATAGGAGACGCTTAGCTATACAATTGATCCTTTCACTCTGTTTCTCAGAGGGACTGACTACAAATTAACTCAAATTATCTCAGAGAAAGCATCTATAACTAATGCCTCTTGTATCCTCATATGTCTTATATTCGTCACAGCCATAAGAAAGACAGAAAAGGGTAGTATAAAGTAGTAAATTAATGTACGAGCAGAATAAAAAAAAATCAGCCCGATTCGTAGAGTAAAACGTCTGGACGGACTGGAAATAGGTTTTGAGCACGCGTTTTATCTGTGGTAGGAAAGGAAAGAGAAAAACATCGGGATTAGAGGTGAGATGTGTTGTAAATGAATTTTTAGTCGATTTTTAAAAAATATAATATAACATTACTTTGTAAAAAACGCTGTGGAACAGCAAGGGGCCATTATTTTAAAAGTGCTGTTTATTCAGTAATGTATTAATACAGTAGGTATAGCTTATAAAATAGATATATTAAATTAATTTATTAAAATTATTTTATTTATTAAATTTTTTAATTTTATAAATAAGTAAAATTATTTTGTTGTTTAATCTGAAGCAATATTGATGGGTTATTGGCTTCTTAACATCCTTTTTAATTTTAAATAAAATTGATAATTAAAAGCTATTTTTGTAGTTGAATCAATCATAATTCTTACACTACTTAATACTTTTTATGGTTTTTTATTCGTTTTTATTTATTTAGTTTTTTATTTAAGTGTTCCTTCAATGCATATAACCTTTTAATAAAATAGGATGATTTGATGATTAGAACAATTTATCATCATTCGCCTCTAAATAGCAGTGAGTGAGTGTGTGTGTGTGTGTGCGCGCGCGCGCAAAAGAGAGAGAGAGAGAAATTATATTAACCCTCCGAACTTTATGGTTTCAGCTTTGAATGTTTTTATTGTAAAACTTCTACGATATTAAATAAATAAATCAAAATGAGTGTGGTAAAATAAATAACAAATGAAGACTAAAGACTATAAACTTTATAGTGACTTTTAGATAGAGTTCTTGTTAAATTTAAAGAAACCCCTTTAAGATCAAGTTACTGAAGTAAATTTTGTTGCAGTAATGTTATTTTTAATTTTTAAAAGATAACTTAAGACGTGCAAAATAAGTTTTATTTATTTTTTTAATAAACAACTGGATTTTTTATGCACTTTGTAAGCTCTTAACTACCGGATTAATAACCCTCACTATTTTTCTTAGGTGTATTTTGTTTTTTTAATCAGATATCAAAAAATAAAAATAAAATTATACTAGCAGACAAAGTCTCGACCTTTTTCAAACACGAAATAAATCTGATTTTAAAGAATTGATATTTTAAAACCCCCATTCTGGATCCCCATTTAGAAATCAGGTCGATACGAAAATTAGATAGTCTTGTCCTTATTCAGGTTAACATCCTTGATATAATGACACTAATTAAAATTTTGTGTCAGTATATAAACAACCTGCACTTGTTCGATTTTATTTATTCCTTATCTAAGTCAAATTTCTTTTCAATGTCCTGAATCCTTGGGTTAAAAAATTTCAGATTATAAATCTTGAATTTCTTCCAATTTTTTTATCCTTCTTTCGGCAAACTTGTTGAAATAAACTATATATAGATAACCCTTAGGCTGCCTACCAAAAATTTAATTGGATTTAATTTTGTTAGATACAGTTTAGACTGTCATAAAAAAAAATATGTAAATTAAAAATTTCAACGTTGAAAACCAAATTTTATTACAGTTAATTTAATTCTCATTTATTTATTTCTGTTCTACTTTAAAATATAACAATATGATGCTTTACCTGATATTATTCGTAGAATTGTTGTACCAGTAACTCATACAAATTAACTTGGAATAAAAACACGATTGACTTCGTAAAACCTGTTCTCAGGTCGGTAATAATGTTATTACAGAAATTTATTTATATACGTCAAATTTTGTATTAAAGCATCTTAAAATTATTTAAATAATAGTACATTATAAATATTTTTTTCAATAATAACAGAAAATTATTTACTATAAAGTCAAATTCACAAACTAGTCACCGTTAAAAGAAATTTTATTAAAAAAAAAAGTCCCATGATGAGCAAATTTAATGAAATTGATGTAATGTTAATAATTCTTAAAATTCAAACTATTGTTTTTTTTCTGAATTTTTTTAATCTGTAACTCCAGATTAGCTGATTATTTTTTAAACAATAGATAAAAATAAAATCTACTGAAAGTATTTATTTATTATTATTTAAGTTATTTATTAATTAAAGTTATTTAAATGAAAAAAATATTTTTTTAAATATTGTTTAAATACACAGCTTTAATATAAATCAACGTTGTATTAGGAAATAAATTATTTTTAATGTTTTCAATTTTACAAATTTAGAGAATACCACTTTTTTCTTTTTACCTTTTTTAGTGTTTTAAGACCGGATTACGATTTCAAATTTATATTTTGTACGCCAATGAATATTTAGAAAAGTTTACTCGTAATATTAATAAATAATATTAATTGATTAAGTTGTAGTAATTTTATTCTGAGTTAAATTTATTTTATATACTTGGACTTATAAAAATGACTTCCTTTCCGTTAAATTTTGTAATTTATAATTATTGAAAATTAAATTAGACATAAAAGAAAATTAATTAACTATAGAAAACTAATTGATCACTAGTTAAGAGTCGAGGCATATAAATATAGGTCACGGGGGTTCAGTAACGTTACATTTTTACCATAACCTTAACAAAATTAATTGTTTTTCCTCTTGAGAGAAACACGCCTGATCTTTTCGTAATTTTAATAGAGGTTGAAATCCTCTCTTTTTCTGTTTAGTCTTCGGAACCATCGTAAGGTATACTTCAGAGGATGATATGTATGAATGCAAATAAGATGTAGTCTTGTACAGTCTCAGGTCAAACGTTCCTGAGATGTGTGATTAATTGAAACCCAACCACCAAAGAACAAACACCACGATCTAGTATTCAAATCCGTATAAAAGTAAATGCCGTTACTACGATTTGAACCTTAGAATTTGCGATGACGAGTTAACCACTAGACCAGCCAGGTTCAAATCCTGATAAAGGTTTTTATACGAATCTGAATAGTAAACAGTGGATACCCGTGTGCTTTGGTGATTGGGGTTCAATTAATCACAATGGTCGACCTGAGTCTGTAAGAGACTACACCTCATTTACATGACATACATATCATCCTCATCTCATTGAGCCGTAGAAGGGGGGTTGCTTATTGTTCACTAGTTGAACAGATTGCAACGTACGCATTAGGAAAATAAAATAATTAAAAATGATGTCTTAAGTCATTGTAATTTATAATCTTACTTTTTTATTAATTTGAATTTAGTTTGAACGCCGTGATTACAGTATATATTCAACAACGTCAACGAATAAAATGTACAGCTATTTTTTTATTTTTTACTCTAAGCTCCGATAAAATAAGATGATATTGCTTGGCTTTAGAATTTTTGGATATTTGGAACCTGTCCCTTTTTATACACAGTTATTCAAACAAATCCTTTTAGTTTTCCCTTTTAACTGTTTACACAGCTTTTTAACCTAACCGTAAGACCGTGAATTTAATTCCTTATACAACTTACAGAGCCAAATGACAGGTAGTATTTGTTGGCTTCATTCAATCAAAACGTACTATAACCTGATAATAATACTGTATTTCAGTACCACATCTTTTTTTTAACGATTAATGTTATAGCAAGCTTTTACTTTGGTATAAGACACAGGAAATTAATAGTAAATTAAACATTCTAAGCCTATCAGAGATTTGAATACGTAACCCTCCGGATGAAAAATAGAGATTAAACTAGTCCCCCATGAACGTAGTGATATGTGAAGTACTTTATATTTATTTAACATAAAATTTAATTTTAAAATGAATTAATTATTTCCTCCATACAAATACGACCTGTTTTTACAATAAAAACTCTCCATAATGTTAATATTTAAGTGAATAAATGCCGGTCTCAAACATTAAGTTCCAAACGATCTTACACGTAAGCACAGAACATTCTTCTCTCTATATGACCTGATCTCCCCGCCCCCCAACAGTATGAAAGTGATTTTAAGCGGTTTGGTTTATTTTATTTAAAAAAACTTATCTTTTGTAAGGTTTGTCACATATACCTCTAAAGGTTAACTGTTCCCCTATTTCTCACTATGAGCAAAAATAATAATAATAATTAAAAAATAAATTATATGATAACTTATATGTAAATTTAGTATTTTAATTAAAAAATTTCTTTACTCACCTTTCTTTGAACTATATTCTCCTATAAACCGTTTAGTTAGATAACGCACTGTGACAGCTGAAAATTTATAATAATAGCATAATTATTTTGATTCATAAACAAAAACTATAGGATATATTTGGTTTTTCATGAGTTTATTTTGATGACAAAAAAATGCTTAAAATAATGAATTATTTAATTTTTAGAAAACATATTCCTTTAAATTTAAAATGAACTATCTTATATTCCTACTAGTAGAAATAATCACAAAAAAAAAACAAATAGCAAAATATATGAAAGAAAGATGATTGTTAATATTTTAAAATCTTATTCTGGTTTTTTAAACGGAACTTATGCTAGTAAACATGACAAAAATTCATTTATTTACTTAGAATTATTTACTCAAGTTATTCAAGAGTCTGAGTCTGTGTAAAAAAATAAATATATATATATATATATATATATATATATATATATATATATATATATATATATATATATATATATATATATATGTGTGTGTGTGTGTGTGTGTGTGTGTGTGTGTGTGTGTGTGTGTGTGTGTGTGTGTGTGTGTGTGTGTATATATTAATATAAATTTTAAGAAAAAAAATTGTTTGTAGTGTACACATTTATTCAGTCGAGTTTTTAATGCTGCACTTTAAACACGTAATATGTTAAATTTAAAACTTTAAATTTTAATTCACTTCAAACATAAATCACATTTTTAAATCGCTATTTATAATACTGATCTAAATGTTTTTAGGTAAGTTATCTATAATATTTATAGCTAATTTATTATTTACGTTAATTTTATAATTTTATCTTTATAGATAAAATTTCTTAATGGAATAAATTTTATTTGATATAATAATACATTTTTCAAGAGAACAGAGTCATTCTTCTAATATTTTCTTTACTTATAAAATCTAAAGAAAAGCACTCACGTTTGTTCACGCTCTGTAAAAAACTTTGTTCAATTTAACAGAGAAGAAATTAATGTTAAATTTAAATTAATTATAAATTTCAATTATAAATTTTAATTTTTTTTTTCATAATTAATTTCGAAGTTACCATGAAAAAGTATGAGCTCTTTAGTTCATTTTTTTTAGAACAAGGATTTACTGAATTATTTTAGTTGTAATTTAGCAATTTTGGATCATGCAATGAATTAAATATACTTACAGACACGTCTATTTAATTATAATAAATGTTAAATCTAAAATGTTTATTAATCCTGCTAATTCCTAATACGGTAAATAAGTCAAATTTTATATTTCAGAAAATATTTATTAGAAAATCACAAATAAAAATTTGCATTGCTGAATATTGCATAGTTCTATCTATATTTACAGTTGTCATTGTATTAGAGATAACGGTCCTTTTTGTTTCTGAATGAAAAAATTGTGTGGCAAGTGCATTAAGAGAAAATTGTTTATAGAAAAATAAGAATCCCCGTCTCAAACATTAGGTTCCAAACGATCTTACACGTAAGCACAGAATATTCTTCTCTCTATATGACCTGATTTCGATTTTAGCTAATCGCAACAGATTTTTATTCATTTTATATTTTATTTCACTTTATTAATACATTTTTGTTTAAACGAGTAAGTGTAAAAATATTATATTAGGCTGATTTTTTTTTTTAGTTTTTTAAACCAAGACATCAACGCTTATACATCCCTTTATCCTTACATAATTCGTCGTTTCGAGTACTTTTTACTTGCTGTTCTTTAACTTCTTTTTTTTCACATTTGTCTTCAAATTTTGCATCCTTAATATAACATACTTCCTGAGATTGCCGCTTGATGAAATTATGCTCAGTTACTAAGGTCGGGTGACAATACAATATTCTATCATTACTTTTGCAAACATCTCCCCGTATGGTAGTAAATTAAGGGTGCAAGTGTAATAATTTAACATACTTCCTGGCATTGCCTATTGATGAAATTTTGCACAGTTTCTAAGGTCGGTTGACAATACAATATTACACCATTATTTTTGTACATATCCCTCCGTACGGGGGTAAATTAAGGGTGCGGGTGTAAAAAATTGCAAAATGGCTATGCGGGGTTTCAATATATGATGTTATCTTTTGCAATCCAAATTCACCTGCTAATTTAACTCATGCGATGTATGATAATAATTTCATTAAAATATAACATTAAAATATTCCGGAGGTAAAATAGTCCCCCGTTCGGATCTCCGGGTGGGGACTACTAAGGAAGGGGTCACCAGAAAAGTAAAAAATAACATTCTACGAGTCGGAGCGTGGAATGTTAGAAGCTTAAAAAAGGTTGGTAGGCTAGAGAATTTAAAAAGGGAAATGGATAGAGTAAACGTGGATATAGTAGGAATTAGTGAGGTTCGGTGGGATGAGGAAGGCGACTTTTGGTCGGGTGACTTTAGAGTAATTAACTCAGCGTCAAATAATGGGCAGGCAGGAGTAGGTTTCGTGATGAACAAGAAAATAGGGAGGAGAGTGGAGTATTTCAAGACGCATAGCGATAGAGTCATTGTAATAAGGATAAATTCAAAACCTAAACCGACAACGATTGTTAACGTCTATATGCCTACAAGCGCCCATGATGATGATGAGATAGAATGTGTATACGAAGAGATTGATGAAGCAATTAAACACGTAAAAGGAGATGAAAATTTAATAATAGTTGGAGATTGGAATGCAAGCATTGGAAAAGGCAAGGAAGGAAATATAGTGGGTGAATACGGGCTGGGCAAAAGGAATGAAAGAGGGGACCGACTTATAGAGTTTTGCACGAAGTATAATTTAGTAATTGCCAACACCCAATTTAAAAATCATAATAGAAGAATATACACTTGGAAAAAGCCAGGCGATACTGCAAGGTATCAGATAGATTATGTCATGGTTAAGCAAAGATTTAGAAATCAACTCGTGGACTGCAAAACTTACCCTGGAGCAGACATTGATAGCGACCATAATTTGGTGATAATGAAATGTAGATTGGGGTTTAAAAACCTGAAGAAAAGGTGTCAGATGAATCGGTGGAATTTAGAGAAGCTTGAGGAAGAGGAGGTAAAGAAGATTTTTGAGGAGGACATCGCAAGAGGTCTGAGTAAAAAAGATAAGGTAGAAAATGTAGAAGAAGAATGGGAGAATGTTAAAAAGGAAATTCTTAAATCAGCAGAAGCAAACTTAGGCGGAATAAAGAGAACTGGTAGAAAACCTTGGGTTTCAGACGATATATTGCAGCTGATGGATGAACGTAGAAAATATAAGAATGCTAGTGATGAAGAAAGTAAAAGGAACTATCGGCAATTAAGAAATGCTATAAACAGGAAGTGCAAACTGGCGAAAGAAGAGTGGATTAAAGAAAAGTGTTCAGAAGTGGAAAGAGAAATGAACATTGGTAAAATAGACGGAGCATACAGGAAAGTTAAGGAAAATTTTGGGGTACATAAATTAAAATCTAATAATGTGTTAAACAAAGATGGTACACCTATATATAATACGAAAGGTAAAGTCGATAGATGGGTGGAATATATTGAAGAGTTATACGGAGGAAATGAATTAGAAAATGGTTTTATAGAGGAAGAAGAGGAAGTTGAGGAGGATGAAATGGGAGAAACAATACTGAGATCTGAATTTAAGAGAGCATTAAAAGATTTAAATGGCAGAAAGGCTCCTGGAATAGACGGAATACCTGTAGAATTACTGCGCAGTGCAGGGGAGGAGGCGATTGATAGATTATACAAACTGGTGTGTAATATTTATGAAAAAGGGGAATTTCCGTCAGACTTCAAAAAAAGTGTTATAGTAATGATACCAAAGAAATCAGGGGCAGATAAATGTGAAGAATACAGAACAATTAGTTTAACTAGTCATGCATCAAAAATCTTAACTAGAATTCTATACAGAAGAATTGAGAGGAGAGTGGAGGAAGTGTTAGGAGAAGACCAATTTGGTTTCAGGAAAAGTATAGGGACAAGGGAAGCAATTTTAGGCCTCAGATTAATAGTAGAAGGAAGATTAAAGAAAAACAAACCAACATACTTGGCGTTTATAGACCTAGAAAAGGCATTCGATAACGTAGACTGGAATAAAATGTTCAGCATTTTAAAAAAATTAGGGTTCAAATACAGAGATAGAAGAACAATTGCTAACATGTACAGGAACCAAACAGCAACAGTAGCAATTGAAGAACATAAGAAAGAAGCCATAATAAGAAAGGGAGTCCGACAAGGATGTTCCCTATCTCCGTTACTTTTTAATCTTTACATGGAACTAGCAGTTAATGATGTTAAAGAACAATTTAGATTCGGAGTAACAGTACAAGGTGAAAAGATAAAGATGCTACGATTTGCTGATGATATAGTAATTCTAGCCGAGAATAAAAAGGATTTAGAAGAAACAATGAACGGCATAGATGAAGTCCTACGCAAGAACTATCGCATGAAAATAAACAAGAACAAAACAAAAGTAATGAAATGTAGTAGAAATAACAAAGATGGACCACTGAATGTGAAAATAGGAGGAGAAAAGATTATGGAGGTAGAAGAATTTTGTTATTTGGGAAGTAGAATTACTAAAGATGGACGAAGCAGGAGCGATATAAAATGCCGAATAGCACAAGCTAAACGAGCCTTCAGTAAGAAATATAAGTTGTTTACATCAAAAATTAATTTAAATGTCAGGAAAAGATTTTTGAAAGTGTATGTTTGGAGTGTCGCTTTATATGGAAGTGAAACTTGGACGATCGGAGTATCTGAGAAGAAAAGGTTAGAAGCTTTTGAAATGTGGTGCTATAGGAGAATGTTAAAAATCAGATGGGTGGATAAAGTGACAAATGAGGAGGTATTGCGGCAAATAGATGAAGAAAGAAGCATTTGGAAAAATATACTTAAAAGAAGAGACAGACTTATAGGCCACATACTAAGGCATCCTGGAATAGTCGCTTTAATATTGGAAGGACAGGTAGAAGGAAAAAATTGTGTAGGCAGGCCACGTTTGGAATATGTAAAACAAATTGTTAGGGATGTAGGATGTAGAGGGTATACTGAAATGAAACGACTAGCACTAGATAGGGAATCTTGGAGAGCTGCATCAAACCAGTCAAATGACTGAAGACAAAAAAAAAATAACTAAAAAGTATAAAGCAAGTTTTTAAAAATTGTTTTAACTTTTTGTAATATTATTTCTTCTTTGTTTCCAAAATTATATTCTTATAACTATATTTCTTATTTTTTAAAACTATATTTCTTCTTTACTACATCCAAAATTAAATAAAGTTATGTATGAACATAATAAAAACATTTCTTTAAGTTACATTCAAATTAAAAGAAACGTAATGTAAAGGTAAATAAAATAAATTTTCTTTATAAAGAACTTTATTTTAACGGGGGTTATAATAATTCGTAAGCTAAATTATTTGTTTTTAAGTTATATTTTTCGCCTGTAAACTGATTTTTACACATACAGGTAAAATAGCGTAACGTCTTTCGTTAACTTTGTGTGCGTGCATGTTTATTTATATATAAATTAAATATATATATATTGTATATAATAAAAACGTACGTGTTTAATATTAATAATTGTAAATATATCCCAATAACTTAAAGTATAATTGACCTAGATCGGTATGATTATTTTAGTACAAAAATATACAATATAGTAATTATTTTATTTGAACAAACATTTCTACCGTGAAATGTTTTAAAAGAATAATTTAATTTATAAAAAAGTACAACCTAGAAAGAAAGTATTTAGCCTACTTTCAACATATATGTGTTAATAAAAAAGATAAAAACCAATAAATACCTGATTTACCAACTAGCGAGCCACCCAGTATAACAACACGAATGCAGTCTGTATTAGTCATGATTTAAAATTATCACGCGCGAATAGTAGCCAATTGTATTGATAAGATTAGTAAACACGTTTCTGTATACTTAAATAAATTTAATTTCTGCACAACTGAATTCATTTAACACTCACTGCATTCTAACAATTTTTTAAATGTTTTACACTGTCATTTTTTTTGAATAATCGCTTATGAAATAATTTATCGCATTTCTATTTTAGAAAATGTTTATAAATTAGTACTTGCATCTATAATTTCTGTTGTTAACGATAGACAACAAAAAAATTAATATTACTTAAAAACATAGAATTATAGGTTATGATTTGCGTAAAATTACCTCAAAAGTAAAGATAAATTATAAAAAAGAAATCATTCAAAAATTGTTAGTTATAGTTTTATTTAAAATCTATAAAACTTATACGAACATTTCCATTGTTAAACAATAATATCAGAATCCAGAATTGATATACGTATAAAAAATAAGAAAAACTAAAAAAAAAAAAATGTTAAATAAATTCTTACAAAACATAATAAAGTGAGTATTTTTGATAGTCTTTTGTTAGAATATATATATATATATATATGTTAGCGTGAAAGATCGAAATTAGCGAACATTAGTATTGTCCGGTGAATGTCGATACATACCAAAAGAATATTTCTTCGGTGAAAGACCGAAATATTTGCTTATTCGGACTTTCGCCAGAATATTTCGATAAACACGGATAATCTCTGGTGGTGGGAGGGATCGAAACTATAACCAGAAATTAAAAAGCATCACCCAATACCAATATCTAAGGTAAATAGAATTTTTAGAAACCCTCGCAAAAAAAGGAAATTTAAATTTAGGCCAAACATAATGGTTTCGCTCACTAACTTTGTCTAATTAACGTTTAATATACAAATTATATTTATGTTATTCTCCAACATTGGAGACGATTAATCAAATTCACCGCATTCAGCATCGACTGATGGTGAAAGTTAAATATATATATTTTTTATTTTAAATTGAGCAAGGGGCAAACTGATCATTTATTTGTATCGTTATCGTTTATCCATGAAGTTAACATATTCTATATATCCTGATTTGCCCTTTCAATTTATGAAATTCTGATAATAAGATTAAATATTTTTATAAGTGCGGTGAATTTGATTAATCGCCTCCAATGTGGAGAATAACACAAATAATTTGTGTATTTAACGTAATTAGACGGGGTTAGTGAGCGAAGCGATTATGTTTGGCTTAAATTTAAAGTTCCTTTTTTTACGAGGGTTTCCCTTAATCCATTTACCTTAGAAACTGGTATTGGATGATTTTTTTTTAAATTTCTATTTATCTTTTCGACCCCCTCACCAGAGCTTATCTGTGTTTGTCGAAATATACCAGTGAAGTTCCGACGAAGCAAATATTTCGGTCTTTTACCGACGTATTTGGTTGGTATGTGTCATCGACATTCACCGGAAAATATCGACATTTGCCAGATATAAGTCTTTCACTATAACATATATATATATATATATATATATTAACAAAGAGGTGTTATCATTTAAAAAAACACTGTTAGAAATATCGTCTTACAGCGTTTCGTAAATATTATTTATTTGTCTATAAACGTTTTTTATTATTTCTTCTTTTTTTCATTTATTTATTTGTGTTTTTGTAAACACTATTTCCTTACTCTACGGATGATGATCTTTTAACAATCGAAATAACCATCAAGTTTTAGATTTTAAACTGGGAAACTACAGTTTATATCAAAAAATATTTTTCATAGCTCTTTATTATATCAAAATATTTAATTAAAAATTAATACGAATATACATAAAATCAAGTTTAATAACAAAAAATTATGATTAACATTCTTTGAGGTAATGTTACATATGGAAAAAATAATCTTATAATACAAAACTTAAATGTAAAAAAAATTAGATCAAATAAACTTAACGTTAAATATGAAACATTAAGAAAAATGAATGGATTCAGGATAAAGGTAAAGAATAAAAGAGAAATCTATTAACTACAACCTATATTCCCACAATAAACAACTTAGAGAGTACCATCCTGCAAAGTGATCTAAAATATTTATAAAATGAATCTAAGTTAGGTTCTGTAGATCAAAGCTTTGTTAAACAAAGCTAAATACAGCAGTTGTTTGGGTAATGAATTAAATATTATTCTAATCGATACAACTTAATAAAATCACTAAAATTAAGAAAATGTAATGTTAAATCTAAAATAGATATTTTAAAATAATTATCCGCTTACAGTGGTTTGGGTCAGTGGTTAAAACCTGTTGTCATTGCGGAAAAAAATACAAACATATTTATTACTTACGTATATCAATACGCGGTAAGAGAATTATTTAGTTAATATTAACGCAAACCCAAGAGACCGATAACATAGAACAAATGTCAAATAAATTAACCAGTAGAAAAGAGTATACAAAAAAACGGCAAAATTTTATATTAATTTTATATTAATAACTTATATAATTCAGAAGTAAAGAAAAAACAAAAAAAAAAATCTGTGGGACTGTATCGGGACGCACGTCCGTTGCGTATAACGTGAAACGTTATAGACCTTGGATGAAGTTCCTCCGAGCTACAGACCGACCAACTTATCTGTAGACTTAAATGGGAGAGCCACCATCGTATTTTTTTTTTAACAAAACTGAAAATCTCTAATGGAAAATTTTAGTTCCTTCATTTGGTCAACTCTACAAATAAATTGGTCGGTCTGTATGTCAGCAAATCACTTTCAGTGTATTGGATTGAGAAAAAAAAATGAGACGTTGACTGCGAACTAAATGGAATTTAAATTGTACTAATATTTCGACTGATATTCGTTATTTTGTTCAACATTGGTCTGTAACATATAGCATAATAAGCAGCGGTAAAGGTGCTCCCGCCGTCGACGTCGTCCACTCAGCGCGCCGTGCCGGCTTTGCGACGCTCCCGAAACAGTCTCGCTCGCTCGGCACCGGACATTAGGGTACTTGTTCGTGTTCCATAACCTCCCTTTTTCAACGATATGCGTAACTTATACTTCCAGCTGGCTTTTACGCGGGCTGAGGCTGACATATTGAATTTTTATACTTTTTTATACGTTTACTTTAATTTTTTACTCGTAAATATTATCCAAAATATACTTATTATTACTTAAATCGATCTATCTCGACAAACTCTAAATAGAAACACACGAACCACCGTGCTATCACATCTAAGTCGTGAGCTACACTGAATGGAAATGAGCGAGAGCGCCAGTTTTGGCCGATCTGAGCTGTGCCCCCTCCCCGCCAACCCGCTTGCCAGTGACGGAAACTCAAAGTCGTATCGGTGAGCTGACCGTGTAAGTTATAAAATGGCACCGCATTTTCGACTCTGAGACTAATAATTAGGGAGTTATTAAGTCAGCACGATACAGCCTTTCCGTTACGTTACAAATTTCTGTTCTGGTACCCGTATGTTTCGGTGTGATTTTAAAGACGTTTCACGTCAAAAAGTTTAAAAAATTATATTCGTAAAATTACTGATAATGAAGAATTATCTTTTCGTTAAATTCTTCATTGGGCGATTAGAAGTAAGGATTACTTCCAATTTAATAAAAGGCTGTTACGAGTATATATTGAATATGTAAATATTATTACCTAGTTAAAAGAATTAATTATTTTCCTGTGTTGTGTAACACTAAAACACCGTTAGTAGATAGGTAAGTTGTAAAAAAATTTGTTTTTCAGGAAACTGTAGTAAAATATTCATTTTTTTATTTTCTGTTCCGTATATAATTTCAAATAATTCACAGCGGTTAATCATTAAAGAAAATAATGCTAGTCAATGAAATCTTTTGACTATAAAAAAAACCGATTTTGGAATACCCAAATGTTTAAAGAATATTCAAGGGCAATATCTTCTTTTTCCAAATTATATTTATATTGTTATTAAATGGAATTTTTCTCATCAAAGATCAATCGAGATCTTTTATGACGAAATTTAATTAACTTTATACGTGTATGACGATATATAAAATCATTAATGTTTAAAAATCAGTTGGAGTAAATTTTCTTAGACAAAAATTCATATACAGAGGTTCATATACGTAAAATTTGTTTTAATAGTATTTCAGAATGACAAAACATTTTTTAAATATTAAAAATGTATATAAAAATATTAAATTTACGATGATTAATTTTCTAATAACATAAGAATTATTTTTTATATTTTATTTTTTTATGATTTGTATGAATATTTAGTTGCATTAGATCTAAAGTAAGCAATAAATTATTTATTTTTTTATTATTAACTTTTCGCTTCCAAATTACGTGAAAATTATGAAAAAAGTAACTCCAGCGAAGAAGACGCTTGTTATATTAAGCATATTAGTTCTTAAATTCTTTGGAAGTACATTCTCACATAATTCGTTATTAACTTCTTTTTTTGCTCTTTAAGATTCATCGAAACTAATTAATTAATCGTATAAAAACTTATAATCAAAAATTATTAAAAATATATAAATATTTATATCTATATTAAAAATATTTTATTACAATAATGCGTAGAATAATAATAATAATGAGTGGTAATGAATCATAACAGGCTTCGATGCATAAGCTATAAATTTTGTCAATTTCCTTAAAAGTTTGATATTTAAAAGTCCATTTAAAAAATTAGAAGATTATACGTTTTTGAATAAGGAACGAAGTATCATTTAAAATAGAATACATTATTTTGTAATTAAAAATATACATATTATGTATATTATAGCAACTAAACTATATCTTTAAATTATTTTCGTACAAGTCGTATTAATTTTTTTTTTTTCTGAAAGAGTTAAGGAGAGAGTGCATGAAATGCTAACTAATTTATCGATGGGAGAAGGTTAATGATAAAAATAAAGATTATCAGAAAAATAACCGATTAAATTAATAAGATTTGCCGATATCATAGCTTTTGCACAATTCTGTCAGAATTCTTCAATGTCAGGCAAAAATGATAACGAATTAGTAGTTAACGTGTTTGAAAAAAGATATCTAGGCTATATGATTTACTAATATCAAAAGATAGTTATTTAGTTAATTTATATTATTTTAAATCTTTTAAGATAATGTTTTAAAAAATTATTTTAATCGTTCAACTTTTTTTTCTTATCGTTTTTATAATTGTTTACTTAGTTATTATCTGATGTAAATACTTTTCCAGGAGAGTGATTTTATTTTTTATTATATTACCCCAATTTTTATTGTTTTCGTAGTTATTTTGTCGATATATTTTTTCAAAACCCTATTATATCTTATGTGATAAAACTTGTTAATGAAAATCAAAACAAACGTAATTATTGTTGTCATAAAAAAACGATACAAAAAAATACACCATTATATTAACGATAAAGTGTTTTTTTTTAAATAATTTATTTTAAAATAATAAAAATTCACTCCACTATATTCCTCCTCGATTATTTATTAAGTAAAAAATATAAAACACGTCGTGCACTAGTAGACGCACTGTTAAAAAAGCACGTATTCGCGCACACAAACACGCTCAACTTTTTATTAGTGGAAGTACTGGTAGTTTATACTCAAGTAGACCGTTCAATGTTCGCGGACTCACTGTATGGCTGTATTTATATTATGTATATATAGCAAATACATAGTAACAACACCTGACCACCAGTGTTGCCAACATTTAATCTTTTGAAATTCATTCTTTCACCTGTAATTCATTTCTACTGTTGTTATATAGCTTATAATTTTAATAAATAAACAAAAATTATAAATGAACTCTCTAATTTAAGAGGTTTTCTGTATGTGCAGTAAGCTACTACATTGTAATTTAGCTAATATGTGAAATATCTGTACCGTTACGGTCCCGGGTCAGGAATCCTACACTTCACTCTAGGGTTTGTTTGTTTTTATTATTATTGAATTCACAATCATATAATCATTACGTAATGTTTAGCCTTTAGCAACTGCCTTGGCCTGGAAGCATTTTAATATGTTCGAAAAAAATCTTTAATTTCCCGGTTTGTAATTTTCAAACCTCTTAATTAAACAGATTCATGTAATAATGTTATCTAATTATAGTAAATAAATAACTTTTATTGTTATAAAAAAAATTATCGTAAAAAAAATACTCAAAAATATTAAATTTTATGTTAACTAATCAATCGGTTTCTAATTTTTAAGTTTTTTGTAAAAAAAGTTGTTTCTTACTGAATATCTTCTAATCTGAGATCGATTATCTGATTAATAACTATTTCCATTATTCCGATGTATTGTAAAACAATGATTTATCGATTTTAAGATTATTTTGTAAATAAAATTTATTCTTATAATCGCATTTCGTATTGCATTTTCATTTCATATTCGATTAATCGGCGAAAAATTACAATTAAAAGTTTAACTACTGGATTAAAAATTGTAATAAGTTGAAACTTTGTTTCTATTCTAAGATAATTATCATCAGGAGTAGTAGATCTGCGTTCCATGAAACAGGACAATCCTTCGTTTCTTTTTTTAGCAAAATAAAATATACATGCGATTTTTTTTAAATTACTATTTAACAGTATTTTGTGTGTGTTTGTGTTGGTATATGTATCGCTACCTTAAATAATATTAACGGATTTTATACTTTAGAATTCTAAAGTATAAAGTACTGCTGCGCAGTATTATTTAGCTCTGGACAATAAGAATCTAACGACATCAACAGAGTAATTTTTTCACTAAAAAAAATGAATATTTTATTCAGATTATTTTATATTCATTTTATAAATCGCATCGTGAAAGAATAAGCGTTCTATTTGATAAGAAACGGATTCCTCCAGTAATTATTTGGAAGTTTTAGGGAAAACCATAGGAAAAGTTTGATCAGAACAGCACATAATATAAAAATTAATAAATAAAATAAAAGTGCCTATTAAATAAGTACCTGAAAGATGAAAAAAAAAAGTAGAGAATATTTACTAAATGATGTCACTGATCTAGTGAATTACTTTTCTTATGAAGAAAAGGAAACTGGAAACCATATTATTCCTGAGTGTGGGATTGAGTTAAATTTAACAAATTTTAAGTAATAGTAATATATACGCAGCAACACTCAGGTAATAAAAGATGAAGAATCAGATGCATAAAACGTAGAAATATTTTAATTTTTAAAATTCGGTTTTCAAACCGCATTTATTAATTTAATTTATAAAATATGGTGTTTTGTTTGCGTATCTCAGAAGAAATTTCGAAATATATATAATTTTTTTTTATGCAATGATTCGATTTTAAATTACCTATTGGCATATATAGATTTATTAAATGTTTCAAATTTATTTTACTTACCGCTAGTCATTTTATTCTCTTTGTGATATATTCTGAGCCACACGCGTGACTGAAACGAATCTTTTGATAACTATTGGAGTTACATACACAATATATGCCTCCTTCTCCTTCTCCTCCTCCTAGCATTGTTGGGTAAAAAGCAATAAAAAGTAACCCACCGGGTTGTTCTAGTGGTAAACTTGTCGTCGTAAATCAGCCGATTTCGAAGTCAAAGTTCTCAGGTTCAAGTCCTAATAAAGGAAGTTACCTTTATTCGGATTTGAATACTAGATCGTGGATACCGGTGTTCTTTGGTGGTTGGGTTTCAATTAACCACACGTCTCAGGAGTAGTCGATCTGATTTTATTGAAGACTACAAATTTAGCGGTACAGTTACATTATACTGATAAGTCGCTAATCAATTTAATTGTTGATGCGACTATAATAAATAAAAGTATTAAAAAAATAATAAAAATAAAAAGTGGTTATGTTTCATATTAATACACGTCTATGTGTTACTTATCTTAAATACCATAGGGTAATTGTAACTGTTATAGGGGGTTCTGTTCACCACCGGGATTGGCTGTATATAAAGCATCATTACTCTCAGAGAAAGAAACTGTGATTGACCTTACTTTACACGTGCCCAAATTAAAAAAAATCTTATATGGACACTACATGACTTCCTTGAACGCCTATTAAATTACATATATATTTTTATATATTTACATTTTTTATTACATTTTTTCATTTTTTTTTTTTTTTTTTTTTGTTATTATTGAATTATTATTTATTGTAATTTTTTTACAATCGGAAGTTAATTATTAATAAATCAATATATTTAAATTAAAAAAAGAAAAGAAAATGAGGTTGGATTCGAACCAATCTTCTTCTAAGATCCAAATATTTAATTAAATAAAATTTTATTTGGCTATAACTCTGAAATCAATGAAAATAAATATCACTTATGATATATCGTTGAAAAACTCTCAATGAGGACTTGATACTGCAGTTAAGAAAAAGTCCAAAATCCAAATTTGTTTAAATTTGGGCTTTTTTGGACACTTTTGGTTCAATCGATTATAATCAAAAGGGGAGGGGCACAACTAGATGTTACAACAGTTCTAAATCCAAAATTTAAACATTCTATATCTAATAGTTTTGAGCCATGAGAGATACATATGTATATACAGATGTCATACCCAACTAATAAAAATGGATAGTTCCGTTGAATTCTGAAAACCGAAATTTTTCGCCATTACAATTCTTCCTTGTACAAAAAAGTAAAAAAGACTGAAAGAAATAGTATAAAACAACTGATTAATGTGCCCTTTTTTATAGTAAAACAATTTTTTATACTTCAATTTAGCACAAACTAAATTAAAATATAAAAAAATAACGATGAAAATATTTTAAGATAAATTAAATCAGTACTGATTAAAATAATTTTGATATTCTGAAAGTCTGAAAAATTGTTTAATATATTTACTTAAATGAGGTTTCAAAAAATTCAGGTTTATTTAATTATAGTTTGTAATTTTAAAAATTATTATTTAATGATTCATTAAAAACTGCAATTATCATAATAAGATTACTTCTCATAGGTTGAATATTACTTTGTTTATTGAAAAAATATAATAGATATTTTTTTAATATATTCGTGAAAATAACTCGTGGAAATCATCAGAAAATCTTTAATTTACAAGATAACACCCTGGCCATGATTCATGTGTAGAATTAT